>NC_136516.1:51488676-51551176 GCF_053919585.1 Euprymna scolopes
CTTCACACCACCTACATACTGATTTGAACTCTCCCTCTCCCCCCTCTCTCTCTCTCTCTCTCTCTCTCTTGATGTTGATTTATTTATTTTATTGATTTAACAAGCGAATGTTTGATTAGAAAAACAAGGAACATACTATTGGCACGCATTTTGTTATAAGTGCGAACCATAAATTATGTAGTCGACAATATTACACTATTCAATCCTCACGAGGTTGTTTGACAAACGTTAAACTCATAAGTATATGGAAGTTCTACAAGTGGAGGCTATAAAACCAGGAACAAAGCTCAGATTAGATTAGATTTAACCACTGTTTGCCAGGTTCAAGACCGATTGCTACAAAATTGCACTCCTGTGCCCCTTTTTACTCTTCAGTGAACTTATTGATGTCAATTTGGACATCGATTCGAATGTTGCGATTCCTAATTTTCATAACTGTTTAGTTCTAAGATTAACTGTTTAACTGGAATGCTACGAAACACATACCGACTTACAGAAATCTTTGTTATATATCAAGAGAGTCGGTGTTTTCGCATTGTAACGTAGTCCAATTTTTTTTAGCGGGGCCGTTACATGTCCGCCCACTCTTTCCTACTGTTATTAAAACAATAAATAGAACGACCGCAGTCGGAAGTGACACAAACGCTTTCTTTTCGCTGTATACTACGCTCAGATGTAATGAAAGGCGACGCTTTATTCCTTGCATTGATCCATGAACCCTAGACCCTCATCTTGTAATGCTGATCGCATCCCTGTTCGTTTTACAAATACAACCCTGGAATGTGTTCCAATAACTCCTGACATTAGTAAGGACATAGCATCGAAAGTGTTGATTGCAAATCTGCGATTAGTGTTGCTATTAATGTTAGATATCGGTAAAGCAACGCTGGCCGACGATTATTATTATGCTAGTTATTAATATTTACTGATAAGATTATTCATGTTAAAATATTTTAATGGAAAGAAATATTAAGTGTTTATATAGCACAAAAAACAATGTTAAATGGGGAAAAAATGTTAAGATACAAACAAAATGATGTAACGATAAAGCTTCGAAATATAAGTTGGGAGTCAGAGAGAGAGAAAGATAGAGAGAGAGAGGCGTGGTTAGCAGTCAAATGAAGATGGACGGCCCACGGACAATAATGGCTCCGAGTAGGGGGTAAATGTCGATATTAAAACTCAAGGATCTGTGTTACAGCTTTCTGGTGGTGGAAACATCCGGAAAACGGCTGTTATAAATACCACACGGTTGTACGAATCTTCATTTGCACATTTTCCGAACATCTGTCAAATCAAGATCAACCCGAGAAGGACCAGGTATGTTTTCCCATTGGCCGATGTTTAATCCTAGAGACTATTATTTATTGCTTGATATTGTTATGTATTGTTGTTAATTGTTATATATCCTGTTTAAACGATCGCTAGCTAATCACTAAGCACAGTAAATATATATGATACACTTGTTTATATATATATATATATATATATATATATACCCTCCGACAATTTTAGGCGTTTAATTGTGATTCAGAACACATATACACACATACAGATAATCAGTGGACTTTATGATATGTCTCAAAGTAATGAAAACATGCTTAAAATGTCAGAGAAAAATCTATCGACGGGAATGATAAAGCGAAAGTTTGATCACTTCCAGAATCACAAATAAACTGGTATGGCCAATCCATCCAATTTCTGGCTAAAGAAACTGACAACACTTAACAGGTTCTATATTAGCTGCCTCATCAGACTGCTAAAGAATGAGGAGACAACAAGAGTATGGCGATACAAGCCTTATAACTAGGACTATGACAACGGAATATTCTTTTCATTGTTTTGACCCTCGATTATACGACACAGACACAGTTAATCAACCGAGAAACACGTCACTCTTTATAAAAGCATATAAGATATCAACGGACACACACTTATAACCAAAACGAATGCGATACAACGCTCTGATAATTAGAGACCAACCCTAGTTGAACTCAACGTCTTTTATGGTACTGGTTTTGATAAAACTGATGGAGGAAGATAACTAAATACAAAAGTTTTATTTACGACATGCAAAGAAACGGGAATGTTCAGAAAAGCTTCATATCAAAAATCATATTGCTCCAAAAAGTGAGTGAATATTCACGATGAACCAAACGCAATGATGAATCAGTGCAACACAGCCACACTAGTATGTGTGCGTATTTTCATAAACACACACATACACTTTTGTGATTGTGTGGTACTTATTGTCTCTATAGGCACACGGCGAACCCTTATCTATGAAATTCTTTATTTGGCCAATAAATTCCAGTGTTCTGATTTTCTTAATCCTCCCCAAACAGGACTAATCCACCACAAACTTCTTTAATTTCTTGAATCTCATGTGCTACTCAAAAGATGGTGTTCAATCCAATCACGATGGTCCAAACACAGTCTGAAGCATTCTGTAAGTTTCTGTGATATTTTGCCAAGTTTAAAACAATTTAATTGCATATCATTCTCCTAATGTGCCCTCACGTCAATACTGTATTTTGGAAATTCAGCAGCTGGTACGATCAGGAATTAGTAGGGTGCATTTCAATTCCTTTGTTGTTTATATAAATTTAAATCATAAAATATGGTTAGTCATCTTATGAGATGGCATACTGAATAATATATTTAATTTTCAAGACATTACAACAATTTTAAATGCCTGTACAAAAATAAAACTGGAAATTATTGAAGGCACATCGTATACAATTTACACTAACACACAAACATACATACATATATATTATATATATTTTTATATATTTATATATATATAAAATAATTATGTTGTGTATATATATATATATATATATATAATTATGTTGTGTATATATATAAATAATTATGTTGTGTGTATATATATACATATGAATAATTATGTTTTGTGTATATATACATATATATAGATAAATAGATAGATAGATAGATAGATAGAAGGATGTATATATATATATAGAGAGAGACAGACAGACAGACAGACAGGCTGAGAGAGAGAGAGAGGGAGAGATCTTAATATTGAAAATTTATTCTAAATTTTCAAAAAAACTTTATAAATCTGTACGGAAACTATACAAAATTTTAATTATTTGAAAAGAAGTACAAATGAAACAAGATAACACTTATTCGATGGAGTTTCGAAGAATGAATTATTTCTATCAGAAGGAAAAGGTTTGCAAATTATTTTGCAGGTTAATGCATCACAGGAAACAAACAATATGAAATGTATCATATTTGCATTAAAAAAGTCAATAAACACTTTGAGACAGTTCACAGAGATTCAAAGAGTTTGAGAAAGAAAGAAACGGGAAAAGGGGAGGAAAAGGATATAAAAACCCAATGGGAAAGGCAGTAAAATTTTAAACAAGAAAAAACCGAAATGGGTCTGCCGAAAATCCATTGGTAATCTATAAGGAACCAGAAATATAAAGATAAATTTCCAAGGTAAAATAGAGAGTCATAAAAAAACATCAGGTCATGAAAAGTGAAGATATGCGACGTTTTTTTTTTTTAATAACGGATCAAGGAAATAGAGAGTGTTAAAATGGAGATTCTAAATGAGATTAAAAAATTGGGTACGAAGAGAAGGAGAAAAATCAAAAAGAGAGTTAAGAATAGAAGAGAGAAAAAATATAAAGAAAATCGAAAGAAGAGAGAAGAAAGAGAGATAGACATAGTTGAGGGGGGTGCGAGAAAGAAAAGGGGAATGAGGCAGGTAATAGGGTCATCTTTTTAAATCTATTTTGGAAGAGATAAATATAGGTCAGTAAGGATCAATTTGACCCAGACAGGAATATAAATCAGATTGGTTAAATTTAAAATTGGAAATAAACAAAGTGGAAGATGGGAATACTGAAAGTTTAATCAATTAAGGCAAGCTTATAATTGTACGCATAAACATACATACATATGTAAATGCATAAATACATATACACACATATAAAAATATAAAATAACAAAAATAATGTGAAATAATGTAGAAAATGTGAGACTAAAGTGAAAAAACTCATACACAACCAATATTAATTGTTAATTTACAAATATATAGATCGATATATAGATGCACATGTACATTCATATATCTAGAAGCATACACATGCACACATAACCTCACACATTACGTATAAAAACAAGCATACGTGTTCGTGGATACAACGCCAGAGTTAGTGTACAGCAGCTTACAGAAAAAGAAATAGAACAAATCTTGAAATATTTAGTAAAGCTATCGACGTAGGTTTAAGAGGTGAGCTAAATAATTTCAAATTGGTTATATTTGACTTTTTTCTTATGTTTACATTGGGAAATAAGTTCGCTCTTGGAATTAATTAAGTTGATACATTGGGGGAGAGTGTTTATACTTATAGCTTCAGATATGCAGAGGTGACAAAACTTAGAACCTGGAGTGTAAGACTTTGACTCTTTTAAGAATAGCCCAATTTAAAGAGAAGGGTAGGTTTTCAGATTAAAGTTTTTTTTAATTAAAGTTGTTAGGGAAGTTCCCTGGATATATTCAGTGATTCATTTTTAAAGGAAGAATCGTGGTAAGACATCGTGACCTTAATTAATGTTGAATCAGTACCAATATAAATGTACATTTTACCTGGCGTTTGCATAATGTTAATGGTATGTGAATTTCTGTTAGGATTTGAGGTTGGATTACGGTTTAATTCAGGGTTGTTTTTCATTAGCAATAGTAGATTCAATGTGTACTAAGGTATTTTGATCTATATTCAGAGGTGATTTTTTAGTATTATAAGTATCTTGAAAAAAAATGAGACAGCTTATCATTATTAATGTTATTATTGCTATTATTATTGTTGCGAATCATTACTACATTCATCAATATTGATATTATTATTTGTGTTGTTAGTTGTGACGTTTTTTTATTTCGTTTTTTTTCTTTCTTTCATTGAACTATTTTTAGACGTTGTTTTCCCATCTATTTATTTTAAACGTTATTCACCGATGTTTCCCCTCTTGGAAATATATCGGCGAAACGTACCTATAGCTTTATCGTTGTATTTGAATGGTATTTTATTAGTAAATATCGAAAACATATTCATTCATGCTCTTTTTTCCACTCTCTTCTACGTGACAGTGCCCCTTTCTCTTTAAATTATCTACCTGTTTATATGCCTATGTATCTATCTCTTTATCTATCTCTCTATCTCTTTATCTATTTCACTATCTATCTAGTAATCTCCATCTTTCTCTTTCTATCTATCTCCTTCTCTCTCTCTCTATCTTTGTCTGTCTGTCTGTCTGTCTCTCTCTCTCTCTCTCTCTCTATATATATATATATATATATATATATATATATATATATAATGACTCTATCTACGGTGTTATTTTGTAAAAGTGTTTTTATTTTCTATTATTTATTGCCTCTTTCCTTTCTTGCCCTTAGAGGGTGCAAGTGTCTCTTTTATATGAGTGCAATGTGATAGCGTAAAAGCTCGTTTATTTGTTAGTTGTTTGCTGTTTATTAAATATTGGTCATTTTCTCAAATGTAATTCTTTAAATGACCAATGAAAAGACTGGAATAAAATAAATAAATGAATAATAGATTTATTAGAGACGTGATTTTAATTATTGGAACGATTTAATATATCTATAGATTTTGAAATACACGTTTTTACATCTCCGAAACAGCTATATGATAGACAGTTGAGAGTCCCCGTTTTCTATTTAATTTTTTTAAGATGTTCTCTTTTCTTTTGATCCTTATATAGTTGAATTCCTTTTTATAATTGTAAACTTTTGAGAAGTTAAATAATGCAAGTCCTAAGTCTATTGCTATTTAACAGTTTTAGTTGGGACTTTCTTTTTTTTTCATCCTTATATAGTTGGGGTTTTTTTTAATTATAAATTTTTAGAAGTCGGCTTGTATAGGAGCTAGGTACAATTTAGATTTTTCCGGGAATTAAAACTGCATTCTTTATTTTTATTTGTATATGCTTTTTTACTCAAAGCTACTTGTTATATATATATATATATATATGTGTGTGTGTGTGTGTGTGTGTGTGTGTGTGTGTGTGTGTGTGTGTGTGTGTGTGTGCATATATAATATTATCAAATATGTTTTATAGGTAAAAACGCTAGTGTTTCATGCTTAAGAAATCATCGGGATGGAAATTGGTCTGGGAATTCGATTCAAAGCCACGAGCAGTTTAAGGAAGGAACCGAGAGAAATGGGCTTCCTATAAATGCTAAATCGACGCGCATAGATAGATAACAGTCACAGGTGTCGAAAAGTTGCATTACTTGGAATGTTGACCTATATATATATATATATATATATATATATATATATATATATATATATATATATATATATATATATATATTAATGGAAAGTGTGTGCCTGTGTTTAGTCGGCATAAGATCAAAATTCCTCCTTTCATATGGTTTTTACTCAGTTGATTATATATACCGAGTTCAAAAATAAACTCAAAATGCTTTATCTTTTCTATCTAAATAAAATGAAGTCATTTCCCCCTCTAAATTTGACCTTAATATGATTAAAACTCAAGATATTTCATGCAAATGTAATATGCACAAACTGCAGCACATTATCTGGGGAGTGTTATAGGCCTATTACCTCTACACTTGCTCGATAATCGTGCATTCCTATATTTTTTTCTTGTGAGTGTTCTGTGCTAAAACCTGTAACAATCAATGGAAGTCGTAAAATATTTTCTCTCTATTTAATTCCTCCTTCCCCTGCTCCCCATTTACACCAGCGCTTCATCGTTTACAAAGGACTAATACGACCGCACACCGATTTCGGGTTTTGCAGTTGCATACACAACCTGATATGCTTCCTACTGCGGAAACGCACCACGCCTAATTATACATTGCTTATTTACAATTCATTTCGAAACATTATTAAACTAGGAAAAACATTCCTTTTCTTTTCTTTTCTTTATTTTCATTAACATATATTATACAATTTCCTTTTCCTTTAGTTTCGTTTCGTTCAATGATTTCTTTTTCTGTTTCCGTTTTTCCGATTACAGAGTTAAATATTTATTTTCCGGTTATCGCATTACAAAATATAAACTGTCAAATTTTCACGTAAAGCGATAACGACGAAGTCAATCTCGATTTGTAACAAATCAATGTACGACTGATATAAAATATTTACCCACTCGGATCGAAAACTACTACATTTAAAAATGTAAACAATGCATTTCTATATGCATCTCTTAAAACCACAGTTCCGGTTTACTGTGTGTCGCATGCTTTCGTTTCTTTTCTTTCATGTTCCCATTTTTCCAATTTCATGGCGATTGTAAACATCGTTACGATAAAAATCATAGCAATATGAATTTCAATACCGACGCTGTTTTTATCACAAACGAGGTATTTCCTTTTTTGTAATATTTACTTTAATATCTTAGAACTTTACTGTACTAATTATCTTGGACTTATACACAGAAAACTAATATTTATCTCCAAATGCATTTTTACATTGGGTTCATTTAACTTCAACATTTTACTGAATTGGTTAGCTCTGCGTGAAAAAAAATATTGTAACTTTCTTTCCTCACGTATACAAACACTTTCTTCCCTTGGGGAAATTAAGTTTTGTCCTTAATCTTCAAATTCCTTTTCCAGTCACCTAAATTACTTAGTGTGAAAGGAGCTTAGGAATTTCTGCATAGAATGATAAGCCGGTACATTATTACATTATGGTAAAATCATCGTTCACATTCCACAGGTTCTATAGGTTTCCGGGTATGCTGACACAGTTACGGGTTGTCTATTCAGAAAGCCGTTCTTAACATGAGTAGGTTTAGTGTATCTATTCGGAGACCCGTTTATTTGGAAATTTTTAATGATGACAGGCCTGTTTCCATGGAACATTTTGGGTTATTAAAAACAGAAAATCACATGATATATTCATCAGAGGCGCCATTTGAAAACCGAAACAAAACCAAAAGGTTCATCGTATAATAATTTATCAAAATATATTTGGAAAAACATAATAATAATTTATCATAATTTATCAAAATATATTTGGAAAAACATTTAGCGACAAATTTGCGTAAAAACTTATAATTTTTACACAACAATTTCATCATGAAAGCAGCATTGAATTTATATAAATTAGTTTTTAATTTTTTTTTTATTGTTAACGTGGAAAGTTCAATAACAAATTAACTGAAGTGGTTTATTTTTCTTTCTTTTTATAACGGGGAAGTGGGTTGTTTTTTTATTTTTGTTATTTTTATTTTTGATTTTAACTGCAATCGTTTTCCAGTTAATAGTGTCTGTTGTTTATTTCATGCTTCGGCCGTAACTTTTTTTTTACACGTGTACAAACACTTTTTCCTTTGGGTAAATTCAATTTTGTCCTTAATCTTTAAATTCCTATTTCAGTAACCTAAATTACTTAGTGTGACATGAGTTTATGAATTTATTGCCAAACCTAAATGTTATTTATAATTAAAATTATGAATTTAAATAATACAATTTGGTAATAAAAACAACATTGTTTTCTAACAAATAAATAATTAGAAACGTTATTTTGAATTAAAACAATTTTGAAAGGTCAACAACAAATTAATTTAAGTTGTTTTTTTATTTATTTATTCATTTATTATAACGGGAATTGTTTTACAGTTTACATTTTTTGTTATTTATTTCATGCTTCGGCCATAGTCTAACCAGGAGTTGCACAGAAGGTGCGTTAAATAAAATGGCGTCTCCAATTTCGGCAATAAAGTGTAGAAGTACCGTAATTCTTTGGATTATATTCGTTGGGGGCAAAATTTAAAATGAATAAAAAAATTAAAACGGAGCGATATTTAAGTTTCCCTTCCATTTTTACAACAACCGAACAAATAAGGGGGATTGATTTACTAGAACTTTTATTAGAAGCTGAGCATTTATTCAAATTAT
Organism: Euprymna scolopes; assembly: GCF_053919585.1. NCBI lineage: Eukaryota > Metazoa > Mollusca > Cephalopoda > Sepiida > Sepiolidae > Euprymna > Euprymna scolopes. The sequence goes on from NC_136516.1 coordinate 51,497,615, forward strand.
TTTATTGTTGAATTTTTCGCATTTTTGTTACATTTGTTACTTTGCAATCGCTGATAGCCCAATGCAAAAATAAGAATGGTACGCATGAACAATTTGACATGACCCCTTGATCCAATTTATGGTTAGGGTTCGACCGGCAATCACCGGATTCAACCTAACTTTGTTTAAATGTTGAAACACTAAATCAACATTTTATTTTAGTTTTTTTTTTTTGCATAATTAATTAATTAATTAATTACGAGATTATTGTTTCTGTTTATTTTCTTAACATCTGTTTATAAAAAATAATTTGTACATTCTCTTGAAAAAAAAACAAAAAATCTCTACTTTCACCTACTATTTACAGTGTTCATATAAAGCATTTATCTTTTCTTTTTATAATAAAAATTCTGTTTGCAAAAAGAAACGTTTACCCCCAAATTTCTTTTTAAAAAAAATAAGTGAAAGTTTTCCTGAAAAAAAAAATTCCCCCTAACAAGTTATGGTAAAAAAAAGGGATCTTTTTTTGAGGAAATAAAATTGCATGAAATAGTAAAAGTAAATGAACAAAACAAAATGCAATTTTTCTTGAGGAATATGTTCCATGTTAACAAACTGAGCCACAGCAACGCTTGGCCGGGCACAGCTAGTATTATATACAACGTTAAGATGAAGATTAGATTACAAAACTCGATATTATGACCACAAAAGTACATTCAATAAAAAACACCGTATGAAAACAACTCTAGTAAACAAATACTGGGAACCCAACGAAAGCGGACGTTCGCCGGTAGTCGAATAGAAAATAGTAAGACAAGTAAACACATGTAGATACCTAGACGATCCAAGCAGATTATGCCTTCATAAAAAATTGCTGTCCTATACTTTAAAGAACCCCAACATCTATTAACCTGTAGAAGAGAAATAGCGAACAACTGCGTCCACAGGATAAAAATTACTCTAGGATAGAGATACAAAATAATTTTACTACTAACAATAACAATAGAAAATAAATACAATAAATAAATAACCATGCATATACATAAACTATCACACACGCATATCTATATTTATCTCTCTCTCTCTATCTATATATATATATATATATAAACATAAAAAATAACCTATATTTTAGATTTAAAACAGGTTAAAACACTAGATATCTACGCTAAATAGAACACAAAAACGAACGGGCGAACGGGAGGTAAACTGCGCCTTTGTCCTGTTAGTGCTTGCTCATTGGCTTATTAGGAAGGGTGAGGTACATACCGGAAAGCTGATTGGCTAACTAAAAACTCACTAGAAGGTGCGTATATAAAAACGCGAGACAGCCACAAAATTCTCGCATAAGCCTGAAGAATCCTAGAGAGGATGGAACGCGGAATATTCAGTGTTGCTTAATCGCCATATATATTTTATACATTACTAACTAGCCCTACCTACGTATTGAGCAGCGTTGAAGAAAATACATACAGTTTACGTATAAATTTATACTTTCGTATATTAATTTATGTGAGTAAATGAAGTAGTTATATACATATATATATATGATGATTGCGAAGACTTGTCAGACGAGTGCCACTACCTCAAACACTTACAGTCTATAAGCCCAAACCCAAAAATGGCTTCCATCGCCACATGTCTATATATATATATATATATATGTACACACACAGGCATATACACACGGAATAATGACGTTGACACGCCGGTTCCCACTGGATCGCCGAAGTTAAGCAACGTTGAACCATGTCACTACTAAATGGGTGACCATTTGGGACTTCCAGGTGCTGTACGTGCTCCGCTTGTATCAGCATCGTTTCCAGTCGTCCTGGACTTCTTGCCACTGGACACAAACAGTGCCAATTAAGGAGAGGTAGTGTTGGTGATTGCGCGACCCTTGCCTGGCAATTACATGCGCAGCTGACCCTACTACACTGAACGGAGGCATCGATATAAATATATAAATATATATTCATATATTTACACGAAATTGTATTATCAGCAAAACCGTGGATCGAATATAGTTGTGTAAAACTGCGCCTATGTGCGTTAGGCCTTATGTATATCAGTCTGTTTACACATATACATACATATATATATATATATATATATATATATATATATATACATATATATATACATATCCAATATAAACACTTAAATTAAAAGACAGACTTTTTTGTCTAATGAGAACTTAGTTATTAATAACTACCGCTCGAACATGACATGCCTTTCTATCAAAGCGTGTGCATGTCCTTATAACTAAATATCTATATCAATATATATATATATATATATATATATATATATATATATATATATATGAGTGTGTGTGTGCGTGTGTATGTGTGTGTGGATCAGCATGGAATTATTTATCTCACGCCACATATATATATAATTATATATATATATATATATATATATATATATATATATATATATATCGGTGTGTCCTTATCTGTGTAATTATAATTGAATATTTTCTATTAATAAACAATTTCCTTATTATAATTAGTATTTATGATTCATTTTCCATGCATATAAAAAGCAGCCCTGCTCATAAATATGTAGAAAAGTAATTAGAAACTATAATTACTGTGATGTTTTGTATAAACTTATATTCAGATGATTCTGTTTAACCAGAAAAATGAACGGATATTATTCAGGTGCGTTGACTCAAGTGAGACCAACATCAAACAACCTCGCCGATCATTATGTTACGTGATCAATTCATATTCCCTACACTCTAGTTCACTACTTGGAAAACCATGTTGCCCACGTCTATTTTATTTTCATAATTTTATACTTCCACTAATCCTAACGCCAACCTTATCAACCGATCTTTATTAAAAACCGTTCTTAGTATGGCCTTTAATTACAACCGTGAGTAAAGTCTCAATTTAGAGGTTTTCTTGAGTCACCTCTTTGTTGCTATTACCTAGTGGTACCTGACGCGACTTTAATCATACTCAGGTTTAGGAAGTTTGTTGCTGTTTTTATGGCCTTCGACAACGCATAACGTCACTGAATCTAAAGGGGTACAAAATACTTCTTCACGTTCCACACTTAGCTAATTATGTGATAAATAGATAGATTTCAACTAAGAAATAGCAATTGTTCCCATTTTATCACAAACATCGCTCATGGAATGTTAAGTATAAAAGAAAGATAGAATAAAATAAATTCACAAATAGTGGAAGTTGCATTGATATATCAAGATCAGGGGAGATAACTATGTTGTTTTCGTAAGTGTCGTTTAATGCTACTAAATGAGCATTTCATTTGATCAACCAGAGTAACATGCTTTCCTTCTGTTAACAAGTAATTCGCTCAACATTAAAAATTGAACTTAGTACTGAATTGCACACAGTCGTAAAACTGTTACATCACGGGGTTCTTTTGTATCTTCCCTTCCCCCAATCCTGATTTATAAATGGTTCCCTCTGAAATTCTATGCAGATTCCTGCGTTTGAGACAAAGATTCTCGAGTTTAGCAAGAAGGCTCACCTAAGAAAGTCGGCGGTTACATCAGCCGAAACGTTGTCAAAATAAGACTCATGGCAAAAACAAAATGCAAATGATACACATTAATTAATCTCCATCTCAAAAATTCAGAAATATTTCTACACTGAGACAAATCCATAGTGCCATTTCAAGAGAATGCGATGTTCCCCCCGTTAAAATAACAAACATTGTGTCCAACCTTTCCCTCGTAAAGTAATTAAATACGAAATCAATATTTTTACGGCCGTAAGTTAGATTTTAAAATATTAAGAACGACTGAAAACAAAAAGTAAGCTTTACAAACTAAACAAAATATCGACTTTCTAAATTTCAAACTTCCAATCCAAAGTGTCGCCAAATATTTCAGCTATTGTCATAATCAATAGATCGATTATTATAAAGCTTGACTGTGTAGTAATACTGGACGACAGACAGCACTTCAGACAGAAGTGTGAGGACGCAACTAGAAACCATTTCGAATGTATCAAACGTGAAAACTACAAAAGAAATAGATTATGGTAAATAATAACAGAACAGCTGGTTGCTCGGCATCATGAGTTGTGGATGGTTGAATAGAGGCGACAAATCGGCAAGTGTCCTCTAATTAACGTAAAATCCCACGAATGTCAATTGGTTTCTCGCAAAATCGAAGTCGGAAATAAACATAAGAAGAAGAAGAAGAAGAAGAAGAAGAAGAATAAGAAGAAGAAGAAGAAGAAGAGTTTGCTTCAGAGGCGATATTTTAATGATCGCGATTAAATGGTATAAAGATAAGCAGCAACCGTATATTAGTTAACCATTAATATTACTGACATAAATTATTTTAAAGGAAATACAGTTGGGAAATCATTCAACAACAATTTAAAATGTTACACACCTATTTGCATTTCAAAAAGGAAAAAAGTCAGTATCAAATAGAACTTTTACGCCTTCTTTCATTTCGCGTAAACACCGATTCTGAGGAGAGTATTCCACTTTGTTTACCTTACAAAATGTCTGAATAAGAATAGTTACTTTTTTTTTCAAAATTTGGTAATTACTATGAAATTACAGATATATTTTCACTCAAATAGATCATAAATCAGTAGCTGAACTTGCTTTAAATTCATTCCTTTACTGTATTTCCTCTGAACATATTTTTAGTAGGTAATAGTAATTATTCCCCTTTCTATATATATTAAGTTCTTTATGTGTAGGTTTGTTTTTATTTATGTGATTTAATCTCAAACTAATTAATCGGTCATTATGAATTTCTTGGATTCTTACAATGTTTACATTTGCTAGAATCAAAATCATATAAGTGATTTTGATTCCAATTGAAATCAACATTTTACATGCAAGGTTTACTAGCATAACATCTTGATTCTTTACTTTTGTAAAATATTAAACTTGTACACAGCTGCTCTGTTCGGGCATAAGTTCTCGACCTGTGATAAGTTCTCGTCCAGTTAATAAGTAAATAATTCTATAATCTTTAGAGTTGAATTTTCACTCCTTGTGACATTATTTTTATAAAAGCCGACATTTTCATTTAAAAATTATTCAAACGAATTCCTTAATATACTCAGTCATAGATATGCGAGCGACTTTTTGAATGTTAGCTAATTTGCATATTTCTTGAAAAAGGAGCGTTCATGAATTAATTACTCATTTTTATGCTTTTTTTATAAGATGATTGGTTTCATTTACCTATGACGCTTAATTCTATGTGTTCAGATTTTAAACATTGTGCATAATTGCGTAGACTTTGTAGCACACTGACATATTATATATATATATATATATATATATATATATATATATATATATATATGTGTGTGTGTGTGTGTGTGTGTGTGTGTGTGTAAAAGAGATGTAGAAGGCTGTCACAATGCGAGGAATGAATTATAGTCGCTGTTGGTAAGAGGAGACGAGAACAAGTGGCGATTTACAAATCAATCAATACATATATATATATATTTTTATTATTTTATTTATTTTTTTTTTATATATATTTATTCAGTTGTATGGTTAAAATGTCTTACTTATTAATTTCGGGAAAATTTTCCCTTTTCAAATGGTGTGCGTAACAGGTCGATTCAAAGCATGCTGGATGAAGGGCCGGAAGTTGTGTAGCTATGTGAGGCCTCGGGCCAAATATATATAAGTGAACTAGACGGTGTGAGTGCAAAACATCCTTACTAAACTGCTCTCTGAATACTTGGTCTGCAGGGGATATTTGAACCTCAGGAACATTTTCTGATTTGGTTTTTAACCAGTAGAAATGGTAAGTTAGTGGTCAAAATTGAAAAAAAAATTAACTCTTGCAAAAGTAAATTGGCTCACATTTGAGTATGCGTACATGTGTATATATCAGCTTGAACTCTTCTTGTATTCGTCTGGCGATAGATGAGACGGTAGCGACGAAAACTGAAGCGATAAATAAAGCGGTATGTTTTGGTTTCGATTCCAGTTGATGGCACCGGTCATTTTTTTTCAACTTTTTTAAAACATTTACTACAGATAATTGCACAATATAATAGGTCCTGGACATGACCTTAAACTATATCCGATGGTGAGGCCCCAGCTTGCGGGCTTTGGGGAGTGTAGAACACCATCTAATTGCCATGCTCCCAGGTCTACTCTTATCCCAACCGGAAGTACCTGTTAGGGTCCCAACTATGGGTTAAATAGAAACCGACTTTAAAAAACAAATATACTCTATTAAAAAATTGTTCTTCAAAATCACTGGATTCGGCATTAAATAACCTGAAAAAGGTTGATATGCCGTAAAGCAAAAACAACCAAACAACAACATAATAACCACGTATCATTTCTTAATTTTATTCCAATCTCTTTCCGTAGAGTATACTTTTAGGTATACAAACAGTGAGTCAGATATCACGAATAGGATATGTGTGGACGTAGTTCGAGGTGCAAATGATGTAGTTTTGTCATTGTTGCAATCGACTTGTGACACGTTGCATTGTCTTGGTGAAAGGGTATTTTGCTCTTCATTTATGACTGGGGTTTTGGACGATCTCTTTTTTTTCTTTTTTTTTTTGTGACGACCCATTAATGTTACATAATATCTGCTATTAATGGTTCTTTCTTTCTCAACAGATATTCTTTCTATGAAAATATTTTGGGCTACTTGGCTAGCATTTTTGTTTATGAAATAAACTCCCTGACACTTTTCAAGATAGACTACAAGCGGTTGGATTGGAGGATGCCTTTCATGAATTGAAACCCCCAAAATACGCCAAAATGCTTCATTGGTGCCGATATATCTAACAAATTTATATCGAGTAACTTCATCACTAACAATTTTTTGTAAGGAAGACATGGCTGCATCAGATCCGTTATTGATGTATTTTCAAACATATTGATGGATTTCACAGAATTGCAAAATTCAACATTTATGTGAGCATTGCATGTCTTTGAAAGTAAGGGAGAGTAAGGTCACAATCAACTTATTGTCAACTTAATGCTGACTAACTATAGTTTTAAGATTCCATCTTCAGGCGAAAATGGTGTCTTATAAGATCCTATAAGATTATTCAAGATGTTGATCTTGATAAAAATGTCACAATTTGTGAAATTTCAAATCCAATTAAAGCGGCGTAAGTATTTATGTCCATAAGTCGGTAGTTAGTTTTATATATTAGGTTGACAAGAAATTTCTTGCGGTTTTGAACTTTTAATTTACATGAACATATTTCGGCTCAAACAAAAATTTATTCATCCGAATAAACATCATCAGAATCAATTCGATTTTACTAACGCAAAACAAGTGTATTTTTATGTCAGGAACGAAAAACTCTTACGTTCTGATAGCGATGAAACCGTTGAAGTTTTTTTTTTATCGCTTAATTTTTTAAAGCATTGTTTGAAAACTTCTCGAGATGCTTGAAAAAGTGGAGCTTAGTAGATGAGAGGTCTGAAGGGTATGGCGAAAAAGGCAAATTTTCGTAACTCAGTTGATTCAACTTTGGCAGGGTCGGTTTGGTAACGTGCGATCAGGCATTCTTGTAGAGAAGAATTAGGTTTTTCTGTTGACTAATGTTGGATGATGTTATCGAAGTTTCTGATGCATTTCATCAATTTGTTGACAGTATTTCTCCGCCGTAATAGTTTTGTCTGCATCCAGAAAATTGTAAGGAAACCGGTTGCAGACCAACAAACAGTCAGCATGCCCTTCTTTTCGTGCAACACTTGCTTCGGAAAGTGTAGTGGAATTCGATGACAGTTGTCGTAAAAAAACTCAATTTTCATCGCAACCCGGTCGAGAAATTGGTCGTTCTTGTTGTGTAAAAGAAGACACTTCGTGGCAGCATTTCTTTTGTTGTTGTTCAATTCGTGAGGCAATCATTTAACAAATATTTTTTGTCTTTCAAATCTCTTTCGTGTGATTGGATACTGTTGTATACGTTATGCATAATTAAGAAGTTCTGAAACAGTTGTACGTTCATTAAGGCTCTTAATGGATCGTTGTCAACGTCCGATGACCGACAACTACAGTCGCCATCTTTAAGACCCTCGTCGCCCTTACGAAATTTCTTAAACTGCCATTATGCTTTGTACGAATTTGCATTTATTTTGCCATCATGTATTCAACATTTTAAAAAGCAAAAAGACATCATTGTTTTAAAACGAGTGCAATTTAAACGATTAATTGAAGAAAAAAGCTTATATATATATATGTATATATATATATATATATATATATATATATATATATATATCGTTTTGTTCTCTTGGTATTACTTGATTCCAGGATAAGAATTCATCTACTCTGGTGGAGTATTTAGCTTTGTGTTATTACTTAAGGTAACATTACTTGGAGAAGGTGCAACATTCCTGTTAAGACTAGTATGGGTTAGTCGTACCGAGGAGAGCGTATTTGCACTGCAAATATTATGTGATTTTGAATATTTGGTCAGGATATACTTGTACAGAGATGTATTATGTCAGGTTGTCTTGATAAACCCCTGTGCAGAGAGGGTCTTATACATTTGAGGTTAGTGTCTAGTAGGCATTCAAGTTCTCCCAATGTCTAATAGGTTTTCAACTTATATATGTGTGTATGTGTGTTTTTGTGTGTGTGTTTGCATGTGTATTTTTGTGTTTTATATGTGTTTGTGTGTGTTTGTGTATGTGTGTGTTTGTGTGTGTATGAAATGTGTGTTTGTGTAGTTGTGTATGTGTGTGTGTGTATTTGTGTGTGGTTGTGTGTGTATATGTGTGTGCGTGTTTGTGTGTTATGTTTGTGTGTGCGTGTATGTGTGAGTGTGTATGTGTGTGCGTGTATGTGTGAGTGTGTGTTTGTGTGTGTATGTTTGTGTTGGTATGTGTGTGCGCGCGTGCGTGTGTGTGTGTAGTTGTGTGTAATGTTTACGGGTTCCCTGTAGAAGGAATGTTCAGAAAATGTACAAAATCTATATTTATATTAAAAATTTACCGTGTAAGCCAGTGGAAGTTGTCACGAATTTTTAACTGTTCTATTTAGGGTGCTATACGGGTACAATCCCCTTAAAACTGAAAATATATCTTGTTATGAAATTTAAGGCATATCCATGAAATATTCTGGGGAAGACATTAGAAGTTGTCCCGAATCTTAAAGTTCCTAACATATGAAACCTATAGTGGGGCAAATCTTATTTAAAACTTTGAATATATAATGGGGAAGACAATGCACATCGTACGGAAACTCTATGTTACTCTTTATTTTACACAACTTACGTGCTCACATCTCTAAGTGACCTATAAGTACAGAGACCTTCTTACAGCACCAAATACGTATACATTTATGTATGAAATCATGTATGACTTTGATTAAACATTTGCACTCCTTCACATGAAATTCAACTAAACTAAATGTTGGCTACATTACGATCCCTTAACCCTAGCAACTGTGTTCCAAAATTTATCACGATGGTATATTAGTTTAGGGGTGAATCCGTTGCATACAACTATATAAATATATATTCGTGTGATCGATGGCCGCATAGATAAAAATTCGTCCTCACGATATGTCACGTTTCAGGGATCAAATCTCACTTAAGATATAAGTCTTTATTTTTATTATAGTGTTCCAGTTATTTCCAAGCCGATATCGATTCTCATCACAAACTTAAATAATTTAATAATACGTTGTTTTTATTAAAAATGGATCGGAAATTTATGCATTCATCCTTTTTTGCAAACTGATATCCCCATCATCATAATTGTTTTCACCATTTTTCGGCAAACTCATCCATTTGGCCTTCTTCAGGAGACGTGACGGGATAGGAATGCTGAGTCATGTAATTTATTCTCAGTAATTACTGCCTTCCATAGTTGTTGTCTCATGCATTTTGGCTGGTTTGCTTGGGTAGGATTGAAAACGCTAGGTTCAGACAAGGCTCACCTTGAACCGTAGAAACTCAACACTTCCATCCATTGCGCCTCGGGCCCGAAGGACGAAAAAGTTGCATTTTATCGTTTTAAATAACCAATTTTGTGTTCTTATGTATTCTTCTATTGTCTGATTCGTACCGAATGGTATATATATATATATATATATATATATATATATATATATATATATATATATATATATATATATATATACGGAGAGAGAGAGAGAGAGGAGCGAGATAGATAGATAGATAGATAGATAGATAAGAAATATTTAATAAATGTTATTGACTTCTCGTGTTGCTTATAAAGTTCAAGAAAAGTTAAGAACCTGACATAGTCGTGTATTTTGGTTATTAATTATTATTAATTAGTAATAAGCATTTTGACCCTACTAGGAGTTAGATGTACGATAAAAAATCTGTCCCCTTGTTTAAATAAACTTTTGTTTGAAAGTTCCTGACGTCGGCATGAAGACCCGAATTTCGAAAAAAAAGCGCCTGAAAAAAGATCGAAGGTTACATCAGCCGAAACGTTGTGAAAATAAAAACCAATTTGAGAATAGTATTTTGGATAATAAAATGATTACAAAAGAAATGAACCGTTATATGTGACATTTGAACTGGATATTTCACGTTTTCAGCATCGCCAGAATACATCATGAAGATGTTTTAAATAAGAGTTCTCTCCCCTTCATTTCGGGAATTATCTGTTTAATCTGCCGTGAATACATGCTAGTTTTACAGAAATCAATCAATGCTTAACTTTCATAAATTTAAGTATGAGGGTTGTTCCAGTCTTACTCAAAAAGTTAACGAGCTACGAAGATGGGAGTCGCACCAATAAAACGAGAGAACATTTGTACTCCAGAATTTATTTTTACACATAGTCACCATCATTTTTAATGCATTTGTTTCCAGGAATTCGATGGTGCATCTCTCTTTCCAGCGCACTTCTATGAAATGGAGTTTCTTTCTTAAAGTCTCACACTGTCAATATCTGCAATAGAGAGATGAAATTTTCAGGTTATTAATGTATAAGATCAGGCATCATAACAATGGGATTGGCAATCCACCCTGATCCATGCGTGCGGAAGTAACATAAAGCCATTACTTTTGGAACACACCTTGCATGTGTCACAATTAAGGTGTTCAATTAAGGTGTCACAATTTATCAAAGCCAAAATTCCACTCGAGTTCAATGGGTGTCAGGTAGACTGTGAGACAACATCGTGATGATCGATAATGATGATGTTGATTGTTCGATTATTTATGAATAGATGCAAGAAGAATTTGTTTAAATTGGACTTGCACACGAACATGAAAGTCTGTCTGTGTGAGTATGTGTGTGTGTGTTTTTGTGAGAAGCAGCCCCGTTGTATTGTGTTCCATAGACGGGTTATTCTAGGAAATACACTTTGCGCATGGAAGTCCCGTTTAGTTTGGGTGCATTACTGGCAGTGGTTGCAGATAGACGAGTTTTACGCGGGGGTGGGCATGGATTGAAACTAAGTCTAGCACCTGCCATGAAACTAATCACAGAAAAAAAAACTACCTACGAGTCTTTTCTGTAAGAAAGGGATATGAAGATAAGAAAATGGTATCGCTTACTAAATTTCAAAGTCAGTTTCGTACTCTCTCAATGTAAGAGAGGGGGTACTCTGAGCAACACCACTCCAGATGTGGCAACAGTACTCAGCTTATGACGTATTTGTCTCTCATATAAGTGAAGTAGCAGATAAATAAATAGCAGATGCCTAAAATTTTTATTGATTTACCTGATTATTATGGGTTACATGGCAGATGTTGAGTAGATTATATCTAGGCCACTCGAGGATACACCATCGACACAATCCGACAGAGTGTTGACACTGTTTGAGAAGAAAGTGATTTGGTATCTGTCGAGTTCGGTTTTCGTTTTCTTTAAGAAGTCCAACTTCCCTGGTCGTTGCATGCTGTCTTTTGAGTACAGTAAGCTTATTACTTGAGGCGTCTCTACCGGAGAATTCCAACGGGGCTGACATGGCAATTTTTAAAGGTCGTGCGAATCATGTAAACCATATTTGCATTCGAGTAATTTTTAAAGCAGGTAGGTTCCAGAAGTTGTTTTAACGTTACAACAAGTACATTGCAGGCGGAGGCGATTACTTCGAAGAGCACTAGTTTCATGTGTATACTATCAATAAAAGTGTTCATACGAATCTGTGAGGGAAATGAGAGGTTTAGTAAGAAAGTCATAACACCAGAGTTGATTATCCACGTAAGGAATTTAATGGATAAGGACCGGCGTGTGGTATCAGTATGGGAACTGTACACGCAATTATTCATTGGAAACTGAAAACGTGAAAAGTTTGCGCGAATGCACCGTGAATGCACCAGTCCCCAACTCCATACTTTTAAAAACTATTTGACCAAGATAAGCATTAACATAGTACCTCACCCTCCGTATAGTTCAGACCTTGCACCCTGTGACTTTTGGTTATTCCCTAAGCCTAGGAAAACTCTTAGAGGCTAACGAGACAATTGAGGAAGTGAAAGCGACCGTGACGAGAGACATTGACATGTTCACACAAGAGGACTTCTTGAGACCTTGCAAAAGTTGTTAAAATGGAACAAGTGCATTCCAGCTGAACGAGATTACTTACTAAAGTTTCATGTGTGTACTATCAATAAATGTGCATATACGAAAACGGCTAGCAACTAATTGAATGCAACTCGTCCATATAATTAACTTCTTATATACAGATTGTGTCTTCTTGCTTATTCGTTAGTCACAATTTATCAATCAGTTTGGCCTTCGGGCCAAGATCAAAGTGTAGTATCTGTTCCGACAGATACTGCAAGCAAAGACCATATGTGGGGGAACCCCACATATAAGACCTTGGTCAATGTAGGGGCAACCCTTCATACCAATTGTCACTATCCAGCTCCCCTACTCCCCGGGGAGTTGGTCCCCCATTTCCCCTTCACTCCTCACTTTAAAAATCGGCCTTGTGCCTAATTTGCTCAGTGGGGGAGCAAATAAATACCATCTGTTCCGGCAGATACTGCACTTAAGATAATTTGTACCAGTCAATGGAGGGGAAACCCTCTATACTGGGACAATTATTATTTTTGGTAACCAGAGTGACCCCTTTTAGGGGAGCTGGTTTTTACCTCACATTAAAAACGGCCTTGTGCCTAATTTGCTCAGTGGGGGAGCAAATAAATACCATCTGTTCCGGCAGATACTGCAAGCAAAGACCATATGTGGGGGCAACCCCACATATAAGACCTTGGTCAATGTAGGGGCAACCCTTCATACCAATTGTCACTATCCAGCTCCCCTACTCCCCGGGGAGTTGGTCCCCCATTTCCCCTTCACTCCTCACTTTAAAAATCGGTCTTGTGCCTAATTTGCTCAGTGGGGGAGCAAATAAATACCATCTGTTCCGGCAGATACTGCACTTAAGATAATTTGTACCAGTCAATGGAGGGGAAACCCTCTATACTGGGACAATTATTATTTTTGGTAACCAGAGTGACCCCTTTTAGGGGAGCTGGTTTTTACCTCACATTAAAAACGGCCTTGTGCCTAATTTGCTCAGTGGGGGAGCAAATAAATGCCATCTGTTCCGGCAGATGCTGCACTTAAGATAATTTGTACCAGTCAATGGAGGGGAAACCCTCTATACTGGGATAATTATTATTTTTGGTAACCAGAGTGCTCCCTTTTTGCCTACTTTTAGGGGAGCTGGTTTTTACCTCACATTAAAAACGGCCTTGTGCCTAATTTGCTCAGTGGGGGAGCAAATAAATACCATCAAAGTGTAGTATCTGTTCTGGCAGATACTGCAAGCAAAGACCATATGTGGGGGCGACCCCACATATAAAACCTTGGTCAATGTAGGGGCAACCCTTCATACCAATTGTCACTATCCAGCTCCCCTACTCCTCGGGAAGTTGGTCCCCATTTCCCCTCCACTCCTCACATTAAAAATCGGCCTTGTGCCTAATTTGCTCAGTGGGGGAGCAAATAAATACCATCTGTTCCGGCAGATACTGCAAGCAAAGACCATATGTGTGGGCAACCTCACATATAAAACCTTGGTCAATGTAGGGGCAACCCTTCATACCAATTGTCACTATCCAGCTCCCCTACTCCCCGGGGAGCTGGCCCCAATTTCCCCTTCACTCCTCACATGAAATATCGGCCTTGTGCCTAATTTGCTCAGTGGGGGAGCAAATAAATACCATCTGTTCCGGCAGATACTGCAAGCAAAGACACTATGTGGGGGCGACCCCACAGATAAGACCTTGGTCAATGTAGGGGCAACCCTTCATACCAATTGTCACTATCCAGCTCCCCTACTCCCCGGGGAGTTGGTCCCCATTTCCCCTTCACTCCTCACATTAAAAATCGGCCTTGTGCCTAATTTGCTCAGTGGGGGAGCAAATAAATACCATCTGTCCGGCAGATACTGCAAGCAAAGACCCTATGTGGGGGCGACCCCACAGATAAGACATTGGTCAATGTAGGGGCAACCCTTCATACCAATTGTCACTATCCAGCTCCCCTACTCCCCGGGGAGCTGGCCCCCATTTCCCCTTCACTCCTCACATGAAAAATCGGCCTTGTGCCTAATTTGCTCAGTGGGGGAGCAAATAAATACCATCTGTTCCGGCAGATACTGCAAGCAAAGACACTATGTGGGGGCGACCCCACAGATAAGACCTTGGTCAATGTAGGGGCAACCCTTCATACCAATTGTCACTATCCAGCTCCCCTACTCCCCGGGGAGTTGGTCCCCATTTCCCCTTCACTCCTCACATTAAAAATCGGCCTTGTGCCTAATTTGCTCAGTGGGGGAGCAAATAAATACCATCTGTCCGGCAGATACTGCAAGCAAAGACCCTATGTGGGGGCGACCCCACAGATAAGACCTTGGTCAATGTAGGGGCAACCCTTCATACCAATTGTCACTATCCAGCTCCCCTACTCCCCGGGGAGTTGGTCCCCATTTCCCCTTCACTCCTCACTTTAAAAATCGGCCTTGTGCCTAATTTGCTCAGTGGGGGAGCAAATAAATACCTCAAAGTGTAGTATGTGTTCTTCAGATGCTGCACTTCTATTTCTTGTTCTCTTTCGGTGGAGGAGAAATCCTTCACGACTGAGACAATTTTTATTTTTGTACCTTTTCTCCACATTAAAAAACGACCCTGGTGTCTAACTGTCCCATGGGGAGGTATAGTAAATAGGTACAAGTTTATTAAACGTTGTTGCGGAAAACGTGTCTGCCATCTCTAACGTTTTCATGTTCTTAGGTGGACTAAACTTATTTTGTTTTATTTTTATTTTGAAAAGGAATGCATCTACCGAAATATCAAAATATGTTCCAACATCCAGTATTATATAAATATTACAGTAAGTCTGTCTAAAGATCATGTTCAAGTAAATTAATATTGCAGTGAACTAGAAAAGTACTCGTTCCATGGCAAATTCAATTACTTTCAGTTTTATTCCCTTTTACGATGATTAAAATTAAAGTATAATGTTTATAAATCTTCCGTCTAGAATTCTCAATCCAATTTTTATCACAATCAATTATATAATCTTTATTCTAGACATGTCTAAAATTATATTGACGTCTTAACGGGTCTTAAAAATACATTAGAATTCATGGAAAATTTCCCGATTGTATCAAATGACTATGAATCAAAATTCATGATAATCTGAAATATTTGACTGCATATTGTTCTCCCTAAAATCTTTTTAAAAGTAAAAATAAATGAAATTAAGAAAATGTTCATTTATTTCATTGAATAAAGCTTATTAAAATTTCACAGAAATAGAAAAATCTAAATTTTTAAGACGAAGGTTTATTCCCTCTTTGCGCCCTTTGCATAGACTAATTTAAAATATATAGCTCACATAATGAAACCTTGAAACCGGGCCTACAAAATTCATAAGGATCTATTCAATAGTATACACGTGAAGTTTGTACATACCAATATGTAAACATATACGAGGTGCCTTCAATAAGTTTCCAGTCTTTTTTGTACATATTTTTAAAATTGTTGTAGACTCTTGAAAATTCATTATGTTATTGCTATGTATCTACTATGTAGATGACTGACCAATTTTTACGATGCTATGTATCTACTATGTAGATGACTGACCAATTTTTACGATTTCAAGTTCAAATGAACGGGCACAGCAGGAATTGGAATACACCCCACTAAAGTCTGATTGTAAAAACTAATGAATTTCAAAAGTACAGTCTGGTCCTGGGGGCTTTTTAGAAGAACGATATGCAATAAAATTCTGCTTTAAACTTGAAGAAATTACACTCAAACGCATGGAATGCTCTAGACTATTTTTGGAGTATCTTGCATGAATCGAACATCAGTTGGAATAAGAGATTCAAGGAAGGCAGGCATCTGTGAGAGATAAAGAGAGATTTAGGGGAAGTAAGAAAGTCATTCGCCAGAAGTAATTGACCAAATAAGGAATATTATGCATAAGACCGCCGTGTATCTATAGTGCTAATAAATGTACGGTTTGATATCAGTGTGGGATGTGTACACGTAATTATTTATAAGGAACTGAAAATTAGGAAGATTTGCGTGAATGCACCAGTCCCTCATTCCATTCTTGTCGAAAACTATTTGACTAAGATAGGCATCAACACAGTTCCTCGCCCTCCTTATAGGCCAGACCTTGCACTATGTGACTTTTTACTTATTTCCTAAGCCTAGGAAAAATCTTAGAGGATAACTAGACAATTGAGGAGATGAAAGAGACCGTGACAAGGGCCAGTGTCATGTTCACACAAGCGGACTTCCATGGGCCTTGCAGAAGTTGTTAAAATGCTACCAGTGCATTGGAGCTGAAGGAGATTACTTCGAAGGAGACTAAAGTTTCATGTGTGTACTATCAATAAAAGTGCATATATGAAAACGTCTTGCAACTAATTGAATGCAACTCGTCCATATAATTAACTTTTTTTATATAGAGATTTTGTCTTCTTGCCTGTTAGTCACAATTTATCAATCAGTTACAATTTTGTTAAACGTTATAGATACATTATAGAAAACCTGTCGGTCATCTCAAACGTTTTCATGTTCTTAGGTGAACTGAACTTTTTGTTTTATTTATGCATCTACTGATATATCAAAATATGTTCCAACAGCCAGGATTATATAAACATTACAGGATTCTAATATATACTGGTTCTATTGAAATCGGTAAGATGATTACTTAAAATATTGCCTTCAATTGTTTGCTTTTATTCATACACTCTTTCACTGTTTCATTATTTCTGCATAGTTATTATCCTTCATACATACTCATATACGTATTTTCCAGACATGGTACAATTCACCTTTATTGCAGTAATAGTAAATAAGAAATTTCCAACAAATAAAGCGAATGCAATGATCAGAAATCGAACATTAACTCTTTAGATTCTGAGTCGGAGGCTCTACTAATTGAGCTATATTTTTGTTAAATAGTTTCTTATTAATAAAGCGTAAAGTATTACCTTAACAAAATTATAATTAATGTTAGTGTGACGTCAGCACCTGCATTCAAATGTAAGCGATAATAAAAATAGATGGGCAAACTGTATTAACAGCGTTTGAAAGTATTACAAAATAATTTGTTTTGTTTTAACCATCTACTAGCGTTAGGAATTTTCTCTACTTATATAGTAAAAAAACATTGTCAGCGTGTGAGTTAGTTCTCCATAGACTCCAAACTGACTTGACTGATTTTTTAAAACTTTACACAAACGTCGGTTTCTGTCTGGGAATCTCCTTATATGGGGTTTCTATCGAAATGCCTTGCATAAGTGTCCACCAAACCATCACAAGTGTCTTTGAGAAGTTTTATTACGTCACAAGCAGAAGGGCCAAACGTATAAAATCTCCAGTAATTTCTTTGATATGAAAGGAGCGCGTTCGAAATGAATATTTCTGTTTAAAATACAATTGAACCACTACACTTGACTTTTCCATTTTTTTACATAATTCAAGCGAGTATGTAAAATAATTGTATAAATCCAACAGTAGGTTCTCTACAGTACAATGTAGACTACAATGCACAATGCCCCCGACAAACCAAGCAATCAATTGATTTTATTGAAGAATGGGCGATTCGTCCATTTCGATGAGAATAAAAGTATTGGAAGCGTGGAACTTCCGTTGTTCCTCATTCCATCTCTCGCAACGTCGAGTCACGCTACTAGTATTCACTATACTAGAATTCGAGCCCATACAACCGTAAGATTCTTGCTATATACACAATAACTAGATAATGAGATAAAGACCCCGATATAAACAACCGCCTTAAAACGCGAAATTCTCCCTTCAAGCTACCAAACATTTAAATATGGTACTTGAACCCCTTTGCTAAACGCTCAGTATTTCAAGGAAGACCAAAGACAAGTGAAATAAATGAGATTAATGGCGCACTCCATTACACATGGACTTAGCAGCTAATGAAAGGGGGCGCATCGGGCCGTACGACTATGGTCGGCCTCTTAGCTTAGCTTCTCTCGTAAGATGTCGTCTGCAGTGTACAAGCTATCTATTGGAGACTGATGAACCATTTTGCATGACGGTTTCATTGTCTCGCGAGCAAAATCTTAGACTATATTAGAATTACGAAATTTTGTATAGCAATTGCAGATATAAAACTCATTGTCCAAAATTTCTTGCGAATTAATTTTTTCTACAAACGCCAAATGCAGAAGTCTCTCCACATTCTTGTCTTTCCTCACTGAAAATATTAACGTGCCACAAGGAGCGGAGGTATTTGGCAAAGAGGAAAGTTAACTACATGTGCTGCTATTACAGCTCGTCTTTTTTGTTCTCGGTCACGGTTGGTGAAGGATAGACCATTCCAGACCCAGATCATTTTTATTTTTATCTCAATCCGGATGCCTCTTTTTCTGTGGAGAGTGTGGGGCTGGCTTTCTCCACATAATAAAACAGCGTCCTACTTATTTTGTGGTGGATATAGAAAAACAAAACATTAACCGATATAATAGCCGAGGCATCGATTATAACTTTGTTAGAAAAGCAGCCCCAGACAAAAGGTGAAGAAATGCTGTTTTCTATGTAGGGAGCTATCCATCTAACACTTATCTTTAGTTAGTTTTTGACCTCGAAGCGTTAGTTTTAACTCCTTACATAAACTGGCTTCATGCCTTCTCTGGAGCGATTTCTATGAAAAGTATATTTTTAAATAATAAATAAATAAATATGCCAAGACATTATTTTATTTTTATTTCCAAAGTCTCAGTTGTTATATTAAACAAGAATTAACCATTATATCAAAAAATTAATCATCATATCAAAGGCTTTTAAACGGTCAGCGACTGAACTAGTTTTCATCAAACTCGGATTATACGGATTACTATCTTCCTCGCAACGTTTCCGCTTATTTTCTACGGTTTTATATTGTTGAAATTTGACATCCGTTTGTCGAACTAGGGAATGCGCAGAATTTTGAACGGAACTTTTTATTTAATCAATCGGGGTAGCATGTTCTTTTTTCGTCAGCCATGACCGTGTAGACATTCTAATTAATTCGCAATTGTATTCTGAGTATCGCTCTCACGGAGGATTGAACAATCAACCACTACAATAGTATCATTGACAACTGAATTTTACCTAGTACGTTATCCATGTAAAGGATTCACTTCTAAAATAATTAACAAGTCATCATGAATTTAGAACAAAAATGGAATAGGGTTGGTAATGTTAGCCATATTTAGTTTATTTTTGTTTCATGCAAAGAAACCGCAGTGAAAGAGGAGGCGATTCTTGAAAATGAACATACCTTCCGATATTAGTTTTTTGTTTGTTCTTTTTAACAATAAGGTAGGAAGAATCAATTGGTAAATATTCTCCAAATTTCAGGGATTCTAGTATATTAAAAAGGGGTTAAGAGGGGGGCATAATATGTGTACAATCTTTCATTATTTTAAGAATCCTTTACAGGAAATACTACGGGTACAACCTTCCATTTCAGAATTCAAACACACCACATTTGGATTTAATTTGATCTGCAATCATTAGACAAATTAAGCAAGATTCTATGAATTTCAATCAATTCTTAAGATTTCTTAAGTCAAAATTTTGAGATATTTTCCATAATCAACACCGAGTAACTAATTTTTACAAAATTGAAATCAGGATTCTAGACTAGTAGCATAATAGCTGAATTTTCCTATTTATTGCCTCCCCACGAGGACAAGAGTTAACACAAAATCGGTTTTTGATGTGGGGAAAATCTAGCTCCTCAAAAAGTGTCATATTGGGTTGGAACAAAAATAAAATTGCCCAAGTCTAAAAGACTAAAAAATGATCGAAGACAGGAAAGGTGAAGTGTAGTATCAGAACAGATACTACACTTTATTACTAGCCAAAAGACCAAGAAAGTTCTGAATGTTAATCTTCGTCATGCGACAAAAAACTTGTGCGGAACTGTTCTGTTTGAGAAACTAAATTGACACGTTCTTTTAGTTATACATTATCTTGAAGGTAAAAAAAAAAATCTCTTGTTATCTGCTACAAGCTTAATGGACATCGCCCCAGTCGGAGATACGTCTTTGGCAATCAGTCTGAGAGTGGCTTTGTTTCTGTCGGGCTAAGCTATGATTGTTTGCAGTCCATGGATGTATAATCTCCCAGGCTTTATCGTTTCTTGAGGAAGGGGTGAATTTATTGTTATCTGAGAAGTCCATACCTGAAAAACGCCGACAGACCTATCCAAGCAATTTTTAAGCCAGAGTTTATTTTACGTGGGATGCTGGCTTTTTCAAAACCCGCCTGACTTTGTGCCTAAATCACTGCATCTTTTTTCTGAATTTTGAGATGAGCATTGACGATTTACGTTATTTCGACTACTGTTCTCATCCCGTTACGCAACGGATCCTTGTGAACGATTCTAGTATGAATTTTGGTAATCTTATTCTTTGGTTTTAAATGTGCAATATTCTTACTTTTTTTTTTTGCGGATCAGTAATTATTACTATGTATTACAGTTTACAGAACAAGAGCATGTTAACCTCATGGATTAAATAAAGGGATCCATTCAAAATTTCCTACAGATCCCGAGTTCCACAAGACACATCTGAAGAAATTCGAGGCTTACATAGGACGAAACTACACGCCTGTGGAACTCTCTTGCGATTGCCTGCTTTCCAGCTGACTATAATCTGATTGTCTTCAAGTTCAATGTAAACAAGTTCCTGATGAACCGCTCCCCTTAGTAATCCAATTTACATAATTCCCACTACTTATGTTTACTACGCTATAATAACATTGACTAATATACACCCATTGACTCTTATCCTCGAGTGGTCTCCGGGCTTTGATAAGTTGTGATTTCTCTGTAGAAAAAAGCTTATAAGAATAACACTTCTGCTAGAAAATTTTCATTTCTTACTCTGAATCAAATGAAGTTGTCAATAACAACGTTTATTTTCAAAAAAAAATTCCATCAGTGGGGCAGATTGCAAGAGGATATATCCATTAGCATAGTGGTCAAGTCTAATGTCAACAAATACTTCTCGGATCGTAACCGAATCCTGACCATATCCATATATCGTTTTAAACCTGTTCATATTATTGCTCAGCATCCAAATGACAATATAATGCATCCTTATCCCCGAGTAATTGTTGGCCTTCATAAATGGTAACTCATAAAAAATGAATTGCATACTCTCGCTAAAGAGCTTCGCCACAAGATTGAAAACAGAACTTTCACACGGGTGCCAGTTTTTTTCTATTTTATCAAATTAACATTTTTCAATACTTGCTAAAGGAATCTTTAAGGCTACATTTATATTTTGGAGGGGGGGAGAAATTGCAAACACATTTCGGAGAGCTTCGCCACATAATTGTGAACAGAACTTCCGTTGAGTCAACATCTGTGGATTCATAAACGGGTCTTCCTGACTGTATTTGTTTTATTTTTGACCTGCAACACACAGTGTTTAGTGTTTTCAACTGGTAACCGTTTTGGAATTGGCCACCTTCGACGTTGCTTAACTTCTATGATCTAATGATAACAGATGTATAAACATAATTATACCGTGACTTATTAGTATAAACAAATAATGTGAAAAATAATGACGACATCAAGACACAGGAAAAAAGAAAATAGAACAACGGTTTTTTAATTCATACATTTATTTCGTTTTATGTGTTGTTTTTTTTATTTTTTGTTTATTTTTTGTATCGTTCAGATAGTGGCCCACTTCTTTTTACAAATCTCTATTGACCATTTTGCCAAAAACACAGCCTCCGATGGTGGAACAGGAAAAAAAATAATATCAACATGTTCTTTGAGATGAGTCCTTATTTTTTTAATAGAGAAAAAATTTAATTTTGTTATTAAAAAAAAAAAAAAAAACGCGGACTCTTGATGTAAATTTTTTCATCATTTTGCCAATGAAATATTAATGAATGGCTCGATTAGTATGTCTACCATAAAGCTTAGTATTAATTCGATTTTCCTCTTTCTCTCGCTTGTCTTATTTTACAAACAGTATACCGCAATCCACTCATCTTTATTTAACTACCTTTTGTTTTTCTGAATGGGTGGGGTCATTTTTAAAAATTGTGATTTATCAATGGATTGATACAAATACATGCTTAGAATGTAGCAGACAAGGTACGTTTTGGGACCACATAATTTCATAGTAAATTTGTTTGTAATTTTAAAATGTTACTTGCTTGAGAGTTCACATTTAATCTTGATTCAATTTTCTAAATTACAAGTGGGCCGAATAAATTGGTAAACGAGACAAAAACAAACGTGTTATGTATATACACTCACACATACATACATATATATAATTATATATATAAATAATATACACACACATATATATATACATGTATAAACACAATACATATATTTATATATATATATATGCATGTATATATCGCAATCGTATTTCTTTGGAACAAGTTCTTAAAAATATGAAACAAAAAATGGTACTGGAAAAGTATATTTTTCGTCTAAAATAAAAAAAGAAAGTTTTTCTTTTTATCTACGATCTTTTTTAATTTTTTTTTTTTTGTCAGAGTGGGATATATTTTTCTTGTATACATATGTACATCTGTTTACGTGTGATTATATATATATATATATGTATATATATATATATATATATATATTTTATGCATGAATCAGGGATAAGTATTGGTTTTGAGCGTATATGTTTGTTATGTATGTACTTTTATGCATTGATGGTTACGTTTGGATGTCATGATTGTTAATTGTTATTCTTTATTTGTGTGTTTGTGGGGGAGATGCCGGAGATTGGATCAGAAAAAGCGGATTGTCAAAAAATATACAGAGGTAGGGAAAAATCGATCAGTTTATTGTTACGATTTTTATTCTGAGAATATTCTTTGTAAAACATTACTGCGCGAAAATAGTATTGTCCACAACACATATCAATAAGCCTATATTTTACCATGGTCCATGGCACGGTTTTGTGTATATATTAAAACGAAAAACAGAAATATATAATATATATAGATATATATATATACTTACATATATATTTATATATATATAGCGTGTAAATATGTACACCTAATTTGTGTTATTTTCCCATTTTTCTGGAGTTCTGTATAAAAAAACATTAGTTTTCTTGTTTATGTCTATGTATGTAATACGATAAATTGTTGTATCATATTTTATAGATAATTATTAAAAGTGTTTTTAAGGCTTTTGTCCACGTATTGTTGTTGGAAAAACACCAAAGTTCAATTTAGTCTGTTTTTTTTTCTAGGCAAATATAGTTCAGATTTTTAAAATAGTCCGTAACAATTAAAACTTCGATTTTATTTGACATTATTTATTGGTTTAGTTTATCCGTCATATTCTTTTTCTATATATAGGTCGGACATTAATATTAAAGATGCGTGTATGTATGTTGTAAGTTTCTTTCCTCGGTGTATGCATGTGGTCCGTCCTGTTTACCACACTGTCTTTTATGGCGTGCACATTATTATAGCAAACAGTTTACGTTTTCTTTTTTAATTTGAAAAGAAAACGTATTATAAAGCATTATTCCACGTACTTCAGCCTCAATATTTCAATGTAAAAAATATTTTTGTTCTTTCTTTTTTCTAAGAGAATTACACAGTCTTTGTAGTCGATTTGTTTTTTATTTTTGTTTTTTCTGTGTGTTTTTAGCATTTATTCTTAATTATATCATAAAATTAATGAATGATTGTCAATTCGCTTCTGGAATGTCAAGCAGAGTAAGTTCCTTTTTTACTAAAAAAAAATATTGTTCTTATATATATATATATATATATATATATATATATATATTAATGTATCTTCACATTGTTGTTTTTGCTTCTTACGTTCTTTTATTTACATCAAACCGCCTACTTTAATAATTTCTTGACCGTTTCCGTCCACAGCACTCCTTTTAACGCAATTACATTTTTAAAAGTAATCAGTTTGGCTCCTTATTTTTTGCGGGGGTTGTGGAGCACTTTTTCTTCAAATTCTTTCTTTCTTATTTCCCAACACATGCCCGACTCATGCTTTAAAGACAGTTTTTTTTTCATCTCCGAAATATCCTTTTTTATGATTAAGTGTATATATTTTAAAAAATCAAATGTTTTTTTTTAAATCTTCTTTGTAGAAGGGACTAAATGTTACCCTCAGCCAATTTACAATGTTCATTTTGTAAGCTTTATAAAAAAAAGCCCGTCATACCATTTATATTGGAGTAATTCAAATGACGCTAATTGGAGATGATAACATTGTTTACATGTTAGAGATAATGTCACAAAACTGAATTAGACACTGTCGGATATTTTGTAATCCTTATATTTATTGTGAAATTACAGAAGTCGTTAACGTATAAAGCAGATTGTCTAAATTCAAATCCTGTAGATGACAGTATTTCTGCTTTGATCCGAAGTCGGGAAAGATATTTTTTGCAAGTTTGTCAATAACAACTCTGAAACCCTTGTCGCGATCTGCGTTCCGCGTTTCTCTCGTGACTCAATACCTCTTCGACATTTATTGAGTTTTTTTTTTTAATTTTTTGAATCGATCGATTCGAAGCTATAGCATAATCCTTCATCTCACCCGCATATTTCTTGTGTTCTCCTTGTTGATTTTAATATAGTTTTTCTTCCTCTTTTTTATTATTCATAAACAAAAAGATTTATTACATTTTAAATTATTGTTTATATCGTTATTTTTAGTTACCAACATCTCAAAGATATTCATCCCTGAAATATATTTTTCTATTCCCTTTTTTTATTGGTCATGTGAAAATATCGTTTCTTTATATCTCCAAACACCTCAGTTTGATACTGACGTTCGCATGGGTTCTTCTGTTGGGTTTCCGTGGTGATGTGTCCTTAGGTGAATATCTAACGAACTAGAGGTGGGAAACACCTGATTGCATACATGGCACATAGTTCGCCAAGGCCAAGCACCTACGCTCTGGTGCGTGTCCGGCAGGCCTACACCCGCTGTCGGTGTGGTGGACGTGCTGCCACTGACCAAATCCCGGTCACTATTAGGGGTGGTGGCTAAAGCCGGCGTTGGAGACACTGACGGGGGGGCAACCGGGGGAGACGAAGCAGTACTGTCCGCATTTGAAACCGCGCTACTACCGCCACCACCACCACTGACAGTAACGCTACCACCGACGCCTGAAGACCCATCATTCGCACATCCTACTGCAGTATTTAATCCGGTACCAGACCCGCTGACCACTGATGAGATCGATGAGGCTACAGATTTCATGCTGAGGTCCAGCTCGCCGCTAAGTCCTGGGGCTAGCAAGAGATCGTGGGACGTAGGCGGCACTCCTAGGCTTAGATTTCCTTGGAGTAAACCACTTCCTTCGAGGTTCTGAGCAACTATGGAATTGTGGTTGCTGCCGATGCTACTATGGCTGCTACTACTTCCGTTTGGTGACTGTTGCTGTTGCTGCTGCTGTATTTGTTGCTGCTGCTGGGCAAGGAGTAAAGCCGCCTGCTGCTGGTGATGATGGTGAGTAAGATTCAGACCGGAAAGAGTATCAGTTGGCCAAGAAGACGGTAGGCTTTCTGTACTCTTCCGGTCACTTTCAATACTGCTACGACCACCAACACTGTCACTTCGGGGCGGCTCCTCCTTGCTGACCTCCGGTAGATGATTCTGGAGATGATTCATGCTACCGTTCAAGCTTTGGATGACGGAGATCTCGTTCATCTTTGGTGACAGGCCGTTCAAGAAATGTGGATACTGGTGAAACAGAAAGTCCGGCGATCTATGGTACGGCGATAGGTAGTGTTGCTCTTTGGGTCCGATAAGGAAAGGTGGTTCGATTGACATTCGCCGACCTCGCCGGGATGGGTTGTTACCCCACATATGAGTACCCATATGAACTTTCAGATTACCTTTCGTAGTAAACGCCTTGGCGCACATGTTGCACTTGAATGGCTTGTCGCCAGTGTGGGTTCGAATGTGGATCTGTAGGGCGCTGGCACTGGAGAACTGTTTTTGACAGACACTGCAGGTGTGTTTCGGTGATGTCCGACGGACAAACGGGGAGGTGCTGTTGCCGTCACTAATTGGAGAGTTCTGTTGTTGGGAATTTGGGGTCTGATGATGACTGTTGGGGTCGTTATTGTCGCCGTTGCCTGGTTTACTGCTCGAGATATTGTTGCTGCCGCTGCTGGTGCCGCTGCTCGGGCCATTACCATTACCGCTTCCGTTATTGCTACTAGGGGTTCCAACGCTTTGTATCGCTCGATTAGCTTCGCTGTCGTTACTAAATTCTGTTTTCACAGCAGGTTCGCTGCTGTTAGTCATGCTAAGATTCGTGTTCGCATCAATGGGGCTGTTACTGTTAGTAGTGTTGGCGGTGCTTGAAGTGTTTGAATTTGTTGTGTTGTTGGTGTTTGTGGTGTTAGTGTTGGTGGTGGGTGGATTGCTGTTCAAGCTGGCGGCCGGGTTGCTACTGCCTCCGCCGCTACTACTACTACTGCTCCCACTGCGGCTTTTGAATTGGGTGGGAAGGTCCCTTATCTTATGTGTCAACATATGCTGCTTCATGTTCCCTTTAGTGGAGAAACTGCGATCGCAAACTTCGCATTTGAATGGTCTCTCTTTCGTGTGACTCCGTATGTGAATGTCGAGGGCGCTTTTACAGGCGAACGTCTTAAAGCAGATGTAGCACGTTGTATTCGCCTTCCCTTCCACATTACGAGGGCGCAGATCAAGAGCCGGGGCCAAAGGAAACACTGAGCTCATAGGAAACCCCGGAACGTCGGGACGTAGATGCATCGAAGCTGCATCTTTTAAGCCATTCGAGTCGGACAAAGCGTCGGCGCCTAGGGAGTGGGGTGACGTTCCGGTAGAACCATCCCCATTCAAAAAAGCGCTATGCGGGAGATGGGGGGGAAACTGCTTATGCAATGGATTCATATCTCGGGGATGGAGACGCAAATCAAATTTCGGACTGACAGTCATACTCAGCGGATTGTTCGAATTGATGGCACGTACTCTGGCTTCTAAGGCGGCCAGGGACGTAGACGAAGGAGGAACAAATCCGCTAGTTATTACCGAATTGATATGCGACTCGTAGCTCGAGAGTGGGTTCATGTTTTGGATTTTATGCAGTTCTGGTGATTCATGGGATCCGGTGGAGGCCATAGAACTTGGCCGTTCCTCATCAAGGGCTTCGTGCGCTGCATCACTCGACGTCTGCGAGTCATCCGGTTCAGCCCACATGTCTTCTTTTTTTGAGGTGATGATGGCGGCCGTTGGCGTGGTGTTGGTGGTCGACGTTGGCGTCATTGACGTTGTGGGCGTCTTAGGTTCGATCCAATCATCGACTTTGGTTTCTTCGCCCTCTATCTTCTGCTCCTTGGTTGTGGGTCTCTCGCCCTCTAGGTCGTCTGCATCCATAAGATTCGAATCAGGCAGCGAACAGTCCATCATATTGCTATCGTCCATTACAGAGGCGTCCATAACGCCGTCGTCTGCGGTGTCGCTATCTACAATGCTATCGTCCATTAGCCCTTCATCCATCACATTGCCACTATCAATAACGCCGCTTGCATCAATCATATTATCTTCATCAATCATATCCCGGTCAGTACTCCCATCAACGCTGCCCGTAGCGTCGAGGACCTTCTGTGTCATGTCCAAACTACCTGGGCTTATCTTGTTGATGGCGTTGTCCATTGGAGATATTACCGGGGATGTTGAGTTCAGCGACGTGGCTGGAGACGTTGTGGAAGGTAGAAGTGGGTGGTGAGAAAAACTAGGCGCGGTTTTGCTTAGGTCTAACTCCCTGGGTTCCAGATGAGGTCGCAAGTCGAACGGCTTCGGATGCCATTCGCTTGCACGATAGAGACTCGGCGGCATACTGGGATAAGTATCGGAAGTGTGTCCTCGGATGTGCTGCTGCAGAACAAGAATGTTGGTGAATTGTTTGTGACATACGGGGCACTGGTGCGTGAGTCGGGTTGGTGGTTTCGCCCGGTGTACACCCATATGTGTTTTCAGGTTGCCCTTAGTGGTGAAAGCGCGTCCACACAGCTTACAGCGAAAGGGTCTCTCGCCGGTGTGAATACGATAGTGCATCTGAAGCGCACTTTTGCAACTCAGGACACGATGGCAGATCGCACATTCATTCGGATCACTAAGCTTGTGCTCGATGTTCTCAACAAACTTCTGCAATTTCGACGTCTCCGAAGTGTTAACCTCCATATAATCCTCAACATTCTCGCCCGGCTCGATGTGCTTGGCTGGCGGAAAGAGGCCTCCAGGCATGCTCCTCAGATCTGGCTTGTTAAGCGGCGGTGGTGGCGGTGGCGGCGGTGGCGGCGGCGGTCCCGGAGGGTGTGGCGGAGCTACCCCGTGACCGCTCGTGTTGAAGTGGGGCGGCATCGGTCCCATTGGTGACATCGTCGGATGCGGTACTACGGTCAGTGGCGGAAGCAAGGGAAATACCCGAGAGGCGCTCAGGGGGATGTGGCTTGAAGAAGAGGTAGTGGTAATGGCTGGCGAGCAAACAGCAGCGGCAGCTAGGCTCGAGTTGGCGGGGGCAACGGCGGCAATAACGGATGAGGCGGATGACGGTTCAATGTGTGGGCTTGAAGAAGTAAGGGCATTTGTGTAGGCGATAGCTTGCAGAGCGGACGTTGGGGTTTCAGCCCCCGTCATAACAGCCGTGCTAGTAGTGGGTGTAAGGCTGTTACTGTGGGCAGTCTGGAGAGAAACGCTGTCGATGGCTCCTTCGCCAAGTTTCGGTTCTTGTTTCTCTAATTTAAGCGAAGGGCTTTCTGCTCGTATCATGGGCTGGGATATCGAGGCTGTAGTAGGGTCGAGTATGGGCGCTCTGCTGACGACCGAGGTGAATGTTGGAGAGGCAGTTGCCGATATGGGTACCCCGGCGGCGGGTAAGCTGACAGCCACAGAGGACATAGTAAGACTCATGGGCTGGATTTGAAACCTGGAAGATAGGAGTGCTGCGTTTCTAGCGGCGGCTGAGTGGGCAGGGAGTGGTTGTTGAGGCAGTTGGAGATGAGACTTGTGTTTGCTGAAGTGGACACGTAGAGAGCTCTTACAGGAAAATCTTAAGTTGCACACGTTACAGCGGTAAGGGCGTTCTCCTGTAAAAAAAGAAGAAATATATATATATACGTATATCTCTATAAAATTGTGAAAATAATGAATCAATGTAATGATTATTATACAAACTCGTATAATTCAGTAAATTACAAAACGTATAGCAAAACTCAAATTTTAAAGATTCGAGAAACAATATTTAAGTATATCTGCCAATACGTACGCAGGTTTCGAAAATCATTTTATTATCAATATGTAAGAAAAAAGAGTAAAACGTATATGGTTTTCTTCATCAACATATACACTTTATCAATTTAAATTCAGATATCACTTATTAAGACTATTTTACGACGAGGTCGCGTGCTGGTTTGATATATCGTTTTAAAATAGTTACAATTCGTGATTTAATTCAGCTAAAAATTATAAGGAATTTTTTTTGCCACTTTTGATAATCAGACAACCTATGAAACAACACTGTATCCAAATACGATTTATTATTTGTGATAGAGCCAATTTTGTACATGTTTTATTTCATTTAATTAGTTCAAAGATATCAAATGACTCTCTCCTGGGGTTAACACTTAATGTTGCTATGATTTTATCCGAGGGCTTTTCGAGGGAGATACATTGTAACTTTTAAGGTTTCTATTTGTATTTCTCTGCAGCTGGGGCTCGTTTAAGTATCTTATTGTTTTAATTTTTATTTTCTTTTATTAAACCAGTTGCCCTTACCTGTGTGTGACCTGACGTGTATTTGCAAGGATAATTCATTGTTGAACACCTTCTGGCAATATTTGCATTTGTGTCTGAAGCCATGGGCGTGGCCGCCAAAGGAGGGGTGATTTACCAATCCTGTAAACAGAAAGAAATATTATATATTTATTAACGAACAAAAAGGTTACATTAGTTAGTTTCCCTATTTAGTAAATGCAATTAGTTTTGTTTCGTGACTTTGGTCTGTATGCTTAAGGCATATAAACATAAAATGGGTCGTTGAACGTCAAAACAATTCCTATATCACCATTACATTAATAAATTTTATTATATGTTAAGACTTTTCTTGTTATTTCATATGAAAACAAAAGAATAAGATTTTTTTTTAATACAAACGTAACATATCTACACATCCGGTGCATATAAAAGACTACCCGTCCTAGAGCGGGTTTTCGAAAAAAAGAGATTCGTACCAGTTTTGTCTCCTACGTTGAATTACATATAATATTTTAGCATTTAAGAGATAAGTTCAACTTTAATATATATATATATATATATATATATATACACACACACATATATATGTGCATACACAAACATATATATACATACTCACACACACACACACACATATATACATACTCACACACATATATACATACTCACACATATATATACATGCATACTCACACATATATATATACATGCATACTCACACATATATATATACATGCATACTCACACATATATATATACATGCATACTCACACATATATATATACATGCATACTCACACATATATATATACATGCATACTCACACATATATACATGCATACTCACACACATATATATATACATGCATACTCACACACATATATATATACATGCATACTCACACACATATATATACATACATACTCACACACATATATATACATACATACTCACACATATATATACATACACTCACACATATATATATATACATACTCACACATATATATACATACATACATACTCACACATATATATATATACATACATACACATATATATACATACATACACATATATATACATACATACTCACACATATATATACATTCATACTCACATATATATATATACATACATACTCACACATATATATATAAATACATACTCACACATATATATACATACATACACATATATATATACATACATACACATATATATACATACATACACATATATATACATACACATATATATATACATACACACACACATGTATATATACATACTCACACACACACGTATATATACATACTCACACACACACATGTATATATACATACTCACACACACACATGTATATATACATACTCACACACACACACATGTATATATACATACTCACACACACACACATGTATATATACATACTCACACACACACATGTGTATATATACATACTCACACACACATGTGTATATATACATACTCACACACATGTGTATATATACATACTCACACACATGTGTATATATACATACTCACACACATGTGTATATATACATACTCACACACACATGTATATATACATACTCACACACACATGTATATATACATACTCACACACATAATTACTCATTTAGTAAACTTAATAATACGTTTTGTGACATATGTGTGTGTGTGTGTGTGTGTGTGTGTGTGTGTGTGTGTGTGTGTGTGTGTGAACGGAAATGAAAGAGTGGGCCATCTTATTATCAGGATAGAGGCGTATTGACTCCAAAAATCGAATAGTTTCATAGCATAGCGTGAATGGCTGTCCGTTTGCCGGTAAGCAATAATGTAGTTAAATAGCCAATCTCTCTTATAGCTAGAAGATTTCGTATTCAACTGGATTATCGCGTTTGCAACAACTGCCTACAAAACTGACATCTCAGAAAAAGAGCCCTTTCTCCTGACAAAAACAAAATGCGAGATTTTCTCTCCGGGGTTATGGGGCTTTTAAAGTTGCAAGCTGCGTATGTCGACCGTGATGGCCTACCGAAAGTCCGAAAATGTTTTGTTGGTGGTAATGGTGGTGGTGGTGACGCTATCTTGTTATTATGCACTTATGAACGCAATAGGCAACTTCGCTCATGGAAGAAACAATCATTCAGCATGGAGGCACTTTTCGGGAAATACAACGTACGTTACTTCGACCTAAGCCGTGGAATCTTTAGAAAGAAAACAAAAAATGAAGTAAAAGAGGTCTTATATAATGTGGTTGTTATTGAGGAATTATTTCAGAAGAACAATATAAAATACGTGCTTAGATATATTTTTCTACACCACACATACACACACATATATATATATATATATATATATATATATATATATATATATATATATATATAAGTGATCTTGTCTGTCGTAGGAATGGTCTCTACAGAACTCCTGTCAACCAGAGTGTTCACACTTAAAACTTGGTGTATGGGGTATTTGGGCGTGTTCAGCAAATCTTATTTAGTCTTTAGCTAGTAATATATATATTTATACTTAAACTTTGTTAATTTTTACCTATTATTATCCGTCTGATAATAACCCATATATATACTTCTGAAATCACAACTATAGAGTATTATCTCTGTAATAGTAAATACTATATATATATATATATATATATATATATTAGCGGGATTTAGATGGGGCAACGTTAGTAGAAGGGGCACTACTGGCACTACTATATAGTGGGTACGATGTAATAATCAATAGAAAATTGACTTATTATATATTAAATAATAAGATAGCGGGTGTTTTATTTATTTTACGTGTCACACTAATCGTTTAATTGTTATGGACTTCCATTTCTTGTATAAATAATCTTACCAAGAATTCATCATAAGTTTTAGTTGGTTTTGATTGTAGCTGATGGAACTCCAGTAATGCATTTTTGCATTATTAATTTTATTAAGCATTCTTCACAAGTTTTGGTTTCGGTTATAGCTGAAAAACTAAAAAAAAAAAAAAAAAATATATATATATATATATATATATATATATATATATATATGTGTGTGTGTGTGTGTGTGTGTGTGTGTGTGTGTGTGTACTAAAATATATTTTACGTGTTTGTGTGTGTATTTGCTCGTGAGGGCACGTTTACACTTACATACACACACATTATATATATAGGTTTGGCAAAGTGTCAATCTATTTTATTATTCATAAATGAAACAGAGACAGAATAATGACTTTTGGCCACTGAGTATATTATACTTTTTCAATAGTATCGAACGTGCGAGATAAAAGTCCGAGAAAGAATAACTTCCACTAAACACATCGGCAACTTTCCAAATAAAAAGATGAGAAAGGGACATTTTCAGTTCAGGAATGTTTATTTGCAACAGGCAAAATTGAGAAGATTAAATGAAAAATATCAATAAAAATTCAAACACTGCTATATTACTATGTTAAGCGAGTGTCTGGTTGTCTGCTGATGCTCTCGCTAAAGTTATTAGTTCTATAATTCTTGACAATTGGTAGGAAAAGTTCGCTACGAATTGTTGTAAGGTGGTTATATTTATGTGCCTTTATGTATCCCTACGGAGTATGGTCATATTGGCTGTTTGTTTTATTTCTCTATATATATATATATCGCATACAATTAAGTAGATAATGTGTACAAACAAACGCCGGTAAAACCAATATGTCCGCTTAATTGGAAATTATAAAATTAGAGCATGGTAAAAAAAGAAGGACGAGCAAAAGAAGAGCAATTCAAACTGTGGAAAGGAGAGCAAGGATGTCAAATAAACGGAAAAAAACAGAGACGATTTACTTGAAAAATGGTAGCGAAGGATAAAAGAAGATGGCTAAGACTTAGAAAGGGAAGGTAAAAGTGTGGCAGCAGGGATAAATCAGGTTGGGGGCATATGTGGAGGCAAAACTCCGTCTTGATGATATAGCAATGCACGACTGAGAGGAAGAGGAAAAGATATGATTAGCTGTGAAGTGAAACTGACCACTCCTATCTGTCGAGCCACAAGAGGTTAATTAAGTCATCTTTTCTGGAAAGAAATATCCAAAGATTTTTGGTTCCGGTCCAAAATCTTCCGCTTCTCTACGGATTTTAAAACTGAATATAAATGCATCAAACTAACCCGATTGGTTGAGGTGAAGATTTTCGTTTTTTTTTTCCTTTTTATTAAAGGTTAAAGGTAAATAAACGTAAAATGTCAGTGCATAGCAAAACAAACGCACATACATATAAAGTTATTTACTTGAGTTAAGTATAAATGGACAATACAATAATCTTCCTATAAATATAACAAATGTTCAGTCAAATTTTCGACATTCTATGCTCTAGATTAAATCAGCTCAACAATTGAACTTTTCGATAAATCAGAGCTATTGTGAAATTATGTGTACCAATGTCTGGTCCGTATACATACATACATACACACACACACACACACACACATACATATATATATTCATATATATATATATATATAACACTTTCTCCGTCTCATACATATGTGTATATGCAACCAAGAAACTTGCTATAATAGAATTTGTGTACATCTTAATTCCTCAAATGGCACAGGATGGTGGTGGTGGTGGTGCTGGTGGTGGTGATGATGATGATGACGGCAATACAAGTTATAACTCATTCACCCGAACATTGTTCAGCTCAGTACACTAATGTACCAGCTATTTGGTCGGTCAGGACGTTCTCGTTAGACCTGCCCACTCTTTCGTTAGTCCAGACTCAGTTACAGTGAACGAATGTTGAACTCGTTGATTTAATCTTATTGGCCTGACTAATAATTTTCCCTATCGAAATCTTTGATTTTGCAGTTCGCGCACTTACAAAAAACGAGTATAAACGTATCTTCTTCGATATGTCAGTAGACGACAACCAGTATTTCTCAATTTACCTACCCACGGATTGGTTATTATAGAGCAGTACTTCCATATATAAATATTGGCAAGCACCTGTATTAAGTGCAATTCCTAAAAATTCAGGACCCAATTTTTTCTTTAAATGTATATATATATATATATATATATGTGTGTGTGTGTTTGTGTGTGTTAGACATCAATTAGTTATATTTTATTCATTTATTTGTTATCCTAATCTTTAAATTGTTGTTTCACGGCATTTCGGTTAACTATTCCTCTGGATTTGTCAGGTTGATAACCACGATTGGATAGGGATGCTGAATCTTAAACTGTATATTCAATAATTACTGTCTTCTATAGTTGTTTGTCGTCTCACCACGTGTTGGCAAACTAATCCTCTAGCCAGCTTTAGGTAGCATTGAAACCGCTATCTGCAGACAATTCTCACCTTGAACTGTAGGGAGTCAACGTCTCTATCCACTGTGCCATATATACCGAAAAATTATTTATTAAAAGGGTTTTAGGAGACAATATAGGTATAGCCTATCATCTGAAAATTAAAATATTTTAGATTCGAATTAAATTTGATGAGACACGAATTAAGCATGATTCGAAGACCTCTTCTTCGTAAAACTTATGATTCAGACTTAAATTTGAGATATTTTCAAGAATGAAAATATTGCAATGGATTGTGATCAAAATTAAAATAAGGATTATAGACACAATGTTTAGTGGTATTATATCTTTTTTTAGTAAGCTAATAGAGAGTGAATACGAGAAGAGAATGTTCGTTTAATCGATACACAGATTGAACTCATTTGATATAACTTGATTCTTATTGAGAAGGACAATTGCATACATACATAAATATATTATCCATCGTATAATTATATTATTAAACTCTCCAGCCACTTGCCCCGAAAAAAAAATTCTATCGTTTCAAACGGCAAACATTGTACTCAAAATATCACTAGGTTTGGAGTAAATTTCAAGGAGGCGGGAGCTGTATTTGAGATTGGTTATACGGTCGGTGTGTGTGCTTCGGAGAAATAAGGACCCTGGACTGTAAGTCAACTTTAATCGGGCTTCCCGCCAATGTAGCGGTCAAAGGATGGATGGCAAGCACCTTCTAATTAGTGGCCATTCATCGAAAACTTTTACAACAACGCGATGGAGATTTTTGATTCAGTAGCTGTCTTGACCAGCCGCTGAGGTATTCTACGTGTGATCTAATCTTTAGACGAACATTGACTTTTACGGACTTATTCAATGCTAAAACAGATTTGTGCCCTGGCTTTGCGTTTAAACAAACATACGCACACAATACATTTGCAGGTATAGTCATTGGTGCTTATGTGTTTCTGTCTTTTGGAAGTTTCCCTATTTCAAATGTATATACAAATATGGAGATAGTTTTTTTTTGGACAAATTAAGACGCTTTTATAGGAAGAAATATATGCATAAGAGACAACCAGTGTTTAATATATATATATATATATATATATATATATATATATATAAACAGTGTGTATCCTTTCCTGATTAATTAACATTATCTGGAAACCGAACTATAATACTCAACAATTAAAACAGCCTACAAAAAAATTACGAATGTTATATCGACAATAAAAAGATAAAACAACGATCCATAAGTCTATTCTGAATATTCGACACCAGCTGGAAGCTGAGGGGATATACTTCAAATGTAAAAACAGTTGTTTGAATAACACCCACTAAACAGACAACTCATCAAACATTTTGTTTCTTCCTTTTCATTTTAAATTCATATATATATATATATATATATATATATATATATATATATATATATATTCTTGTAACCTCTCTAGAGAGAAAAACTAGAAAAAAACATCCTAAATGCTTGACTGGTGGGAAATATCAGTCGGAATTGGTTCCACACGTAACAAAAACGCGACGATTATTACGTCTGGGTCACCGGGCTAAATCATTAGTTTACTTTGGGTTTGCCTTTTCTCATCCAAACGTTTTGTCTTTGGGAAATATTATTATTTTTATTATTTAAGCCATTTTTAACGATGGTGTATCATTATTCTATAAAATGTCTGCGTCTTACTTATAAACAGACATTATCATACTAGAGACACTGTCTATAACTGTGTTATTCCCTCTGATATATAAAAATACGTGTGTATGAGTAGATGAAAAAATTTTATAAACACATACACATATGTGTGTGTGTACATAATGTTCCTAGGTATAAAAAAAACTGCGTATCTTATGCGTATGCATGTATATATGAATATATCACGTTTATACATATGTGAATATCTCACATTTTATAGATATATGTACACACACACGTGTGTGTGTGTGAGTGTGTGTCATGTACGAATATGTGGATATCTGATATTAAATGTTATATCAAAGATTATTTTATATAATTATGTAATAATTCTATTTTCCAGCGTGGCAATAAAATTATCTTGAAAAGTGTCTTAATGTAATTTGGACTCTGGATCTGAAGATAAGAAATAATGCGTAAGTAAATGAAAATAAGAACACGAAGTTTTACAAAAAAATAAAATGTGAATAAATACCAAAAATTCGTTTCAGATATTAAATTATTTTACGTACATACAAGTCAAAAAATTCAAACATTTTATGTAGTTAAAATGTGTGAAATGTCAATATATTTGTGTATGTGGAAAGAAAATGAAAGTCCGAATGAGATTATATGTACACATACATTATTTACGCATAAAACGTATGTATATGATTGTATATACACACACACATATATATATACATTATATATATATATATATATATATATATATATACAGAGAGAGAGAGAGAGAGAGAGAGAGAGAGAGAGAGAGATTATATATGTCAATCAATGTTTCGTCTATACAATAAAGACAAAACGTTAATAGATATAGTTTGCTTTGTTTCTTTTCGTCTTTCTTTACATGGACATATATATATATATATATATATATATATACATACATGAAAGCATAGATATATATATATGCACGCATATAAAAGAATATACATATATATATATGCATTTAAATACGTATACATGCATATATATGCATGTATATGTACAGATATGCATGCATATATATATATATATATATATACATGAATATACATATATATGCATGTATATGCAAGGATAGGCAGGTATATATATGCATGAATATACATTAATATACACATATACATGTATGCATACATACATGCATATCTATATGCAGCATATAGAGATGTGTATATGCATACATCTACACATGTCTATATGCGAGCACATAAATATGTGCATGGATATACACATATGCATGCATATATGTGTACGCATGTATATATATGCATATGTATGCATACATATAGATATGCACATATATATATGTATGCATAAAGATATGCATATGGGCATGTACATATATGCATGCATATATATGCATGTCTATGCATGCATATAGATATGATATAGATATGCATATATATATGCATTTACATATACTTATATGCATTCATATAAATATTTGCATATGCGTATACACACATGCATGCATATGTGTACGCATGCATATATATATATATGTATGTATGCATGTATGTATATATATGTATACATATAGATATGCATAAAGATATGCATATGGCCATGCATATATATGCATGCATATATATGCATGTCTATGCATGCATATAGATATGATATAGATATGCATATATATATGCATTTACATATACTTATATGCATTCATATAAATATTTGCATATGCTATTACACACATATATATTATCGATATTTCATGAATTCCCAACTATTAATCTCTACTCTTTTTTTATCTGTATGTTACCATAAACTTAAACTTTCACTTTAAATTATTATTTTTTAGAAATTCTAATTTTTTTTTTAATTCTTCTCTTATAGAAGTACAATTTTGTTTTTTCATATTTTATGTTTAATTTCGGCTGCAATTAGTTTTTAATATCATTTATGGTAATTTTTATCCACTATTTTGCTTTTATACTTTGTACTTGATTTTTCATTTTCATTTTAATTATATTTACATTCTTGTTGCTTTTCTATATTGCATATGATATCAGTTTTTATTACTTCCCAAATATTTTTTATAAAATTTCACTATGATCTTACTACTTGATTTTTTTTTTGTATTATTCCTCTTTCTATTTCTTTACTCTGATTATTCATTTAGATTTATTTCTGTTATTTGTTTTTTAATAATGATGACGTCATTAATATAATAACCACATATGTATGTATACATGTATGTATATATATATATGTATATATATACACATTTTACATAACGAGCATTTATATATTTGCAGCTGTTTCAAAGCAGTGTGTGTGGATGACATTCTAATTTATACGTTCTTTGAAGACGTTGCATCAATGCATGTATATGTCTGTGAGTGTATGATAACATACGCATTTAACTGATTCGAGATATATATATATATACATATATATATATACAAAAACAATGATATCTATTATATATACCTAATGCAATTGACTTGTACGTTTTTATTATACTTATCAAATAAAATAAACTGATAATAGAGTTAATCCTTTATCAAAATGAAGATAAAACTCCTATCTAATATATATATCTATATCTAATATATATATATATATATATATATATATATATATATATTTACTATAAATACGCATATGTACTTATAACACGTACATTCAAATGTTCTCTATTCATAGCATATTGTTCTTCTATATTCCTTATCATTTTGTACATCAAACCTTGTTCTAAAACATACACAGATATATATATATATATATATATATATATATATACACACACATATATGTGTGTTGTTGTTTTTCTAACACATGTTCTTATTTGATTGTCTTTTTTCCTGTTAAGTCGGCTCAAAATATTATTTCATCTTCTCACAAATGTGAAATGTAAAAAGCAAGATTGTCAGGTTCAATGGATATCAACTTCCAAAACTCGCAAAATTCTATGACATTCTCTACAAGAATGGAACATTCTTTTTCCCCATAATTCAATTTCGAAGTAAAATCTCACACGAGAAAATCTAATATTATAATTCGATTCGCATACGTATGCATTATATATATATATATATATATATATATATATATATATATATTACACCCACACACCCAGATATATATTCCGTATTATTTTTCGATAACATAATCTTATTGGACGACAACAGAGAATTAAAAGATTTGTTTGGATTTTTCTTTTTCAATATATACAGCGTCGATTTGGAAATGATAAGAGGCATTATGAGATTTCCTCTAAGTCTGCCACGAGGCTTAAAAAAAATTTAACACATTCATCATTAAAATATTTCTAGTACAAACATATTGAAATTTAGATATTATTTCCTATGTTGAATGGATTGAGGCAAGTACGATACAGGTATAATACATTGATTCACACTATCTCTATCTCATATATATATATATATATATATATATATATATATATATATATATATATATATACTAGTTGTACCCGGCCACGCGTTGTGGTGGCTCTGTTTTTTTTTAAATGGAACAGAAAAACGAAACAAATGCATTTTTTATCGTTCTTAATACTTCTTGATAAACAATATTTTATGGTGTTCCGTTTTCTGTGCGGCTGTAGCGATTGTTAGATTTGCCGTTTGTAAAACACGCAACACTTGTTCATATGTGAAGAAATCAGTGCGTGGATGTAAGTCACACAAATGTAAAATTTGTCCCTGAGCCTTGTTAATTTTTATTGCAAAAGCCAAGCGAATTGTGAAGTGTAATATCTTAAATTAAGATGGTATATCCGTTGAAGTCATTCAATAAACCTTCACTGTTAGTTCGTCCTGATGTTGACGGAGAGGAAACATTATGGTTTAATTTTACGATGGATACGCATGTGAGAACGCACTGGAAAAACTCGAATATTAATAAAAAAAGAATTGGTCGATTTTCTTTTTGTATGAACGTATAGTGTTTTATAAAAATAAAAAAATGGAAAATTGAAAAGAAAAACCAACAAACCGATGATAATTAGGGAAGAAAAAAGAATGGAAAATCTTGACGTATAGGGTAAAAAAAAGGATATAGTTTTGCAAACTATTGTTTTTTTTTTATTCAAATAAATATTCTTGTTTTCGCACACCTTTTGAAAAAAAAACGTTGCTTTCAAATATAATTGATGAGGATATTCTTAAAATGTTGGTGCTTCTTCGTTGTTGTAGTGAAATTCAGAAATCGAAATATTTCTTTTATGTGAAACTAATAGTATCTTTGGAATTGTAATGTCGAGGTAATGAAAATATCCAAAGCTTATGAAAAATGACGAGAAAGAAGTATTTTTTAAGAAAATGATTTTCGAATAAATAAGAAATTTTAGCTATTTTCCTTGTGTTTATGTCAGATGTCACGCGACAAAACTAACATAACCGAAATCCTTTTGTTTTGTTTGCATGAAATCTATAAGGACATACCATTGCTTATTGTTGAAATCGAGGAAAAAAATATGTATAGTAATAATCGTTCTTTTAATTAAAATTCAACGTATCGGCTGTTAGATTTCGCTACAATAACAAACAAGCACCCGTATACACATAAACACACACATACATATTATTAATGTTTTATGAATCTATACAAAATTTTACGTATCTGTTTTCAGTATTTACTTCAACATTTCCACTACTTGAGTAGAGTTAGATAGTAAGTTATGAAAATATATGTTTGAATTAAGCTACGAAAAATTTTCTCATTTCATTTATGTGATGGTTCATCAGACATATAAATATATATATATATATATATATATATATATATATATATATATATATATATATATACAGAACTAAAGGAATATATACATTTTTATAAATCCGTATATCTAAGTAAATCTATACATATGTACACATATTTCTGAATATATATGGTAAGTGTGTATATATATACATGTATATATACACATACTATATACACACCTATTTATGTATATATATATATATATATATATATATCATTCAAAATGTTTTGCAGTCATAACCACTGATTTCATACTGTGAAATATTTCTTCAGATGGTAAGGACGTGCTTGTTTACTGTTCAATAAGCGCAACCGTTCTGCAAATATTGCAGGGGCTATCCAATTTTTGAGTACGGATATGTTCTATTTGTTAGTTAATTCTTTAAAATACTGTTCTGTGTTTATATTTTTAATGCTATATATATATATACCTTATTTCTAATAAAACATTAGGTGCATTTTACTTTTTGTGTGAAGAAATATATATATATCATACAAATATATATTACGAAATACATTAGTTAAACAAGCATCGAATAACACTTATTCAGTGAATAAATATTATAAATGTGAAAAATGATTATCATTCTGACACAGGAATATTTACTTTTTTTTAAATTTTATCTCGTACCCTATTATTGGATTTTAAAAGATCATAAAAAATACACAACATCCTCTTGTAGGACTATCAAAAGACGTCGTTTTATTCATATTTCTTTCATAAAAAAAAGATAACATTTGTTTGCTTTTTTTCTATTTTAATAATTAAAAATGAAACAAGTAAACGAAATGAAAACATAAAAATAAAATTTTAAATTTAGAAATATATATATAAAATAAATATACGCACGCGATCTGTCGGGGCATAACGCCCCCTATTCACAAATTATTCACCCTACACGCCCCCAAAACCGCTTCTTGCCGACTCTCAAATTGTGCCCCATTTCATAGTATCCTCCCGTTGTTATATATGCTTGCGAGCCCTTCTCGTTTTTTTTTTATCCACTTTGCACCGTTTAATGCCCTTAAACTTCTCTTTGTAAAATACTCAGCCGCTCAAATTGACAATACCCACCGCCACCTCGCCAACACAAAGGTAAAAACAGCGTACGTATCCGTCTGACAACCATCCCCACCAGACGCTGTGGTGTCCCCGGAAGGCCCTACATCGTCAACGTGAACCGCCCTCATATTTCCTCAATTTAAGTGACTTCATAGCTACCAGGTGATAGATTTATGAAATGAAATAGTTTTGTTTATTGACAGTGATCAATAATTTTGTCAACCCATGGCGCCTTGAAGTGTTTGATGTTAAGGATTTAAAAGCGGCACATCAGTTGGGTTAGAGAGATCACAGAGTTTTAGAGCGAGTGCGAGATAATGAGTGAAAGAGAGAAACAACATTTTTAAAATGGCGGAAAGAATCAGATAAAATGTTTAAAATGGCGGATGTAATGTTAACATTTAATTCAGTCATGCTTATAACAACAAAAACAAATAATATACAATTGTGTATATAATTGTTGTAATGTTTAATATTACAGTGAAGTTATGAAGATATGCACATGTATATATATATATATGTATATATATATATATATATATATATATATATATATATATATATATAATTCAAGTACATAGTTAAGATATACTTAAAAATCTATATTTTTACGAATGAGCTTAATACGTGTGTAGAGAATTTATACGCGGATTTATTCAATGTTTCGTCCTTTCCATAGTGTCGTCAGGTAATGTCGGAACGGTGATCCATTCGCCTAAACTCTTTACAATCACAAACATCATACACACACACACATATATATATATATATATATATATATATATATATATGAATTTAATTCCACAGTAAAACAATGTCGAAGATCACGCGAACAATGCAAGCTTATAAACTGGAAGTCTAACCTTCAGTTATGCATTCATTTCGGTCATCAGTTGAACATGTTTATAACTGAAGTATTGGATTTCCGGTTTGTTGGCTTGCATGGCTCCTGTGAGTTGCGGCGTTGTTTGATTGTGAAAACAATTTTATCATCTCACATTCTGAATATATATATATAGTAATCCGGATATAAGATAACTATTATCCGGTCCTAATAACTCTCATATATCCGGGTTGCACTGTACACAGGCTCTAATTTGGGACCAGAGAAAGTCTCCATTGTAATCTTTTTTCTTATATTCTGGTATTTTACGTCCGGGTTACATTAATATATATATATATATATATATATATATATATATATATATATATATATATATAAAGGAACTTTTTCTAATTTGAATTCATATTTTTGG
The DNA here is from genome assembly GCF_053919585.1 of Euprymna scolopes. Lineage (NCBI taxonomy): Eukaryota > Metazoa > Mollusca > Cephalopoda > Sepiida > Sepiolidae > Euprymna > Euprymna scolopes. The sequence goes on from NC_136516.1 coordinate 51,541,826, forward strand.
AAAGTTATTCTTCCCATTTTTTTCTATTGATAATATGTCTTAAATTATATTTCCCAATTTTTCTAGTCACTTTAGTTATCTTAACATTTTACTATCGAAAACTTTTTTGGATATGCTCGTTCCTATCAAGTATACGGACTGATTACTTACATATGAGGGTTTTTCTGGGGGGGGGGGGAATTGATATACATTGGGCTTAGTCTTCGGTAGTTCCATGGATCGATTCTAGATATACGTGTGATGACTATTTTACTTGGGAATTTTACATTGCAGTTCATCCTCGAAATGCTTTCTGATTTAATGATTGCTGAGGCTCGACTGAGGATTAACTTGACTGAGATTTCCTTCTATTGTAGTCCATTTTCGATCCGATCCCTGTTGCGCTATCGTCGTTCCAACTGAATTTCTATTGAGAATTACTTTATCGAAAATACATTGCTTTAGATTTCATTTCCGAAGCAACCTTCAGCGAACTATTGTCGTCATACACGGATTATTTTACCAGCGTATTTGGGTTGAACACGTATGATTAAAGACCCCTGTATTCTCTCCAATGACAGTTTTTTCTGCTTTTAATCAGGAACCTCACATTAGATTTTTAATTCTCATTTTAAATGATATAATCCTACAATAGATCTGAACTCGTCGCAACCAGTTTAATGGCGTCCATTAGGCAAATAATAATCCCGCCATAATTTAAGACTAATCTTAAACGTAGCCATGTTCCCTATTAACCCCAGTGAGGAGGTCACTAAACAATTTTTTTTTTTAAAGAAACTCTCTTCATTGAGTCTCTTACATTCGACAATTAAAATGAATTGACAAATAATTTATCAATCCCAGAAAGAATAAAAAATAAAATAAAAATAAAATCCTAAAAAAAAAATAAATAAAAATAAAAATAAATGCACCCGATATATTTCAGATCAGCTTCATGTCTCTCTGGGGACGTAGTAGAGTTTTTTTGTTTTGTTTTTTAATGACCCCCATTGTCGTCGTGGTCGTCGTCGCAGTGAAAATGCCTTTGTAAGAAACTTATTAATAAAATTCGCATTAATCTACTTCTTTGTATTTCATAACTGACTCCTCCCTTGTACCCGCTGCAATCACCCCAGCCACCCGTCTCTCTGATAGACCAACGATGGTAAATTTTACAATCTATTCATATGTCATGACGTTTATCATTTAAGCAAAGACAGGCAATTTCTTAGAATCCGTTTGCGTGCGCTTTATTTGGAGAGGGGGTGTAAAATACGGTCCGTTAAACGAGTTACCCACCTACCACATTTTATATATATATATATATATATATATATATATATATATATATATATATATATATATATATATATATATATATATCGCACTTTTCTGCGTCAATTTGTTTGACGTTGAATAAAAGAATTTGTTAAAAATGGTTATAATTTGTCATTCAGGTATTTTATTTAAATCTTTACAATAAAACCCCAACGATTTAACCAAAAGTCAGCCCCTGACCCCCTCGTCCGACCACAGCAGCAAATAAATATCAACAGAATGGAAAAGGACACGCAGAGCAGACAAACTAGGCACAAACTCGGGTCATTATTTCATTTTTTTACCACCTATGTAGGTCACGTGACTACCAATCCTTTTCAATCCAAGCCTGCGAATTTGGTGAAGATTATGGGTTCGTAATCGTATCTTTCCCCTTTTTCTTCGCTCTCTTCTTGTTTATCTAATAAATCAACATGGCCGTCAGCGAATGTATTTTGATAGAGCAACTTGCAAAATTCACAATTGTGCGCGAAACGTCAGTTCCCGCTCAGATTTACAGACGCCAATTTTCCATGGAATGACTGCGCATTTCGGTTTTCGATTTACAATTTCCGCTTGGCGCAACACATTTTTCTTTGCGTGCATGCTCAGTGTTTCAACTCAATAGATAAGCAATAATCTTAAATATGATTGTCCCCTCATAACTTTCGCGCGGAGGTCAGTAAGCATTTTTTTTATGAGAAACTACCTTTTATTCAGCCCCTGATGCTCCGCAATTAAAACTGATTCAACAAAATATTAATTTCAGAATATACTAATCGAGAAATTAAACTTCTACCAAACCGGACTATTTAGTTTACTAATGGACTGAAAAATCAACGTTAAATCCTCGATTGCGTCATGCCACATTTTTTTTTTTGTTTTTGTTTTGATACTGGGTGCCCCCTTTACTAAGCACTCAACATTATAACATTTATTTATAAGAATAACTGGAGTAACCAAAACAGCAAGGCCTTTCGTACACTTTGGCCTAGTAGCTTCGGTTCATTCTCAACTATAGTCGACCAGATTACATTCTTTTAAACCTCAAGTCAGTTAACTATGTGCTGTTTTAATCGATGGTTGTTTTGTTAATTGAACCCGGTCTATGGATAGTGAGGGCGGCAATGTAGTTAAAGACGTGAGCTTGCAAGCTGGACGTGCCAAGTTCTAATCTAGTGCGCTTCACAGAAACACATTCACTTAGGATGTTGGCAAACTTCAGGTAGCCGCTCCAGTATTCACCCAATGCCTGTGTTGAAAACAATTCTAACTCGAAAGATATCAACGTCAACAATAGAATTAGTTCATCCATATGAAATGAACGAATAAATTTTATTTCACATAAAAAGTGTCCTCAGTCATAAAGTGAATCATACTGTCAGATATTTTTGTTCCCCGTTTGAGTTGCACTGAGCTATCTTACAAAACAATAACGATTGCTGCTTAGCGTAAAGAGTAAAGTTTTGTAAATGAATTAAACATGTTAATGCTAATTTAAACAAAGTTAACTATTACTGTGTAGCAAGCTTAGTTGCGTAAGTGTATAAAGTCCTGCCAATGATTCCGAGATTAGTTTGAAACACTAGCAACCCTGAAGAACCGTTCTACGACGAAGCAGGTCAAAATTAATCAGTGTTAGTTTATCTAAGATCATTTTTCTATTATATTCCAATCGTACAAACTCTAAGCTAATTTAATCGGCAAATCTGGGACTCAGTTAAGCTTGAAAAAACTCCCATTATGCTTGTTGTAGTTGGTTATTTCATCTCCTATCACTGTATTACATCTTCAGCTCTTTTATTCTACACAATCTTTACATCTCTCTCACCCCCATATCTCTATCTATCTATCTATCTATCTATAAACAGTCAAAAGTAATCGAGAGCATAAAAATATTCGAAGACTTCATTATGAACAAAGGAAATATCACTAAAAATAGTAATATTATTTAATCCGTAGCTCTATAAGGAAAGCGTGAGATGAAGCTAGCAGAACAAGGTTACTTCTGAATTTTGCCTTTTGCGTTTACAAACTTGCGATTTTCCGCTTTAAACAATGTAACCAGACTTCACTGCTTGACCCAAAGAGTCACATTTTATTATAGTACAGGGTGTGTTTAGAGGCGGTGAACTTTAAATTGACAACTCCATTTTCTTAGAGCAGCGTTTTCAAATAATACGATCAATTTACTGAAGAAAACATTTAATGAACGAATAATTTCAGGAAATAAACCTGTCAACTGTCCACTTCCGTCGCGCGATTTTACTGCATTAGATTATTTTCTTTGGTGATATGTAATATGGCATGTCTATGCTGGTAAACCGGACACAATAGACCACTTAGAAGACATTTGACGCTTTGTTGCCAAGATACAGTTTTATTCAACTCGTAGAGTTGTGACATGTAGGCCACTGGATTACGTCATATACACAGGAGCCGACGAGGCTATATGCCCAAAATTGTATGTGAATTATAAATGATAAAAACTTAATCTTCCAAAGCAACTATATATGTGCATGATAAAATGTTGTTTCTGCGGTTTATTTTAATTTAAATTTCGCCGTCTCTAAAAACCCGCGTTATATAGTATTTTTAAAGTGCGTTCAGAGGAAACGTTACAAAGGAAGATTGGCAAAGTGTCACAATAAATAAATAAATAAATAGGTGTGAAACTGTTTCCAATATTTTGTTGTAACATCTGAGGGAGGACTATTGTGAGGACGAGTGCATTCGTGTATGATCTATTGCTATTATTGTGAATTCATATAATCTCTTTGGGAAATTCTTTTTTTTTTTTTTTTTTTTTTTTAATATCCCAGTCTATTTTTTTTTTCCATCCGGCGAGTCACTCAAACACACTCACACCCTTGTCTGGTGTATGCACAATAGAAACTTTGCAGTCCCTCACACTCCCCATCTGTGCATCAACGTCTCACACCCAAAACCCTCACCCCTAAGCCGGTAAGGTCGTCCAAGCCCGGCCTCCCGTCCCCTACCATAATTTGTCCCAGTATCTTATTGACGTATGACCAGAAAATGATTGCTTCAATCTTACACATTATATTAAAAAGCGAAGACAGAAATGAGGTTGATGACAAGAATGGGGGAGTGGTTGGGCTTGCATCTTGGGAGAGACAAGAAGAGACAGAAAACACAAATTGATAAATTTAATTTTGCATCTCCTCCTGTCAGTGTTTTTTTGTGTTCATCTTTTGTTCCGTTGATTTTACGCCATCTTTCTGACCCTCGGACATCCGACAATCCTCGTTCACTTCCACCCTCCCCATTTTCATACTATGGCTGTTAATAGCACTCAGAACTCTTACGAATAGGTACATATTTACAAGCAAGAAGACTCGGCGTTGCCTGAAACTAAAGAAAGAACGCTTTGTACTGTTTGCGTTCAGTTTCTAACACGGTATTACTATGGTCCTATTTATATTGGGCTCTCCACAAACTCAGTTAGACACAGACTCAAATGTAAACGTAGAAAAATAAATGGAAGTGCCCAAAAAGGGACAATTTCGACTAAAATAAATGTAAAAATATAGTAAAGTCTAAAAACGATTCTCCTTAACGGATCAGAAGAGACAGTGCACTTTGCTCATAGCAAAAAAGTGCTATACTTCTGTTAATCTTCTTACATATTTTTACATTATAAAACATTCATTATTTTGAGTGGGGCCCAAAAGATGTACTTAGTATCGATTAGGTATATTATTACGTAAAATAAAATTAATAATTTAGGTAATAATTTTAATCTTTACAAACCTCAGAGCACACTTGGCGTTTACCCATAATCAATGGGGGGCCCATATACAACTTATGCTCCTAGTACCGACTTAATCGTATTAGCATTTATTTCAAGTTCCACAATTTTGATTAAATAAAATAAAAATAAACAACTGTATTTCGTGCTTATAGACGTTAGAGTGTAAAGAAAGCCCACTATATATTTGCACCTATTCTGATCAAACAGAAATATACTTATCCAAGTAATTTAATTTAATGGTATCGCCAGAACTTATAGAGGTTTTCATGGACTCAAACGAGCAAATAAATAGTGAGAAACGAATATATATATATATATATATATATATATAGCGTGTCAGATGGCGATGAAAAAAATCCAATAAAGTTCTCGATCGTAGATGTGAGAGCTGAAGATACGATATTTATTTCAACAATATATATACATATTTCAAGGTCGTACCAACACAATGAAACCTCCTGTGGTTGATTCAACGAAGTGAAACCACTGATACGCGATTGGAATATGTATATATCGTGTTGAAATAAACATTGTATATACACACACACACACATATATATATATATATATATATGTAGCAGAAACAAATGGAACTTTTTTTCTTTCATGAATCAATTCCTCTCCCCTGTGCTATTTCGCCACATACTGACCAATCAAGGGTACGGCGCATTGATCCTTCCTATCCCCTAAGGAAACCGGCCAGCATTTGAAGAATAACAACTCGTCCTTACTGAGGGAGACACCAAACGGAACGGACCCTTTTTCTTCGCTCTCTCTCTCCACCTCGGTGTTATTTCTACCAGGAACATATCAAATTCTCCTTAATAAACCTGTTCTGTGTTACCTTTTATGAAGTTGTTGCGTTCGTCATTTCAGAATCTTGTCTTGAATTATTTATTTTATTAGGTTGTGCCCTAAACGCATTGTAACCCCTAAATATATATCAGTTTATTTTATACAGCATAATCGTGGTGACACATCGGTTCTCGTCAAATCACCGGAGTAAAGCAACGTTGAGCCTGGTTAGTATCAGATGTGTGCCCACTTGGAATGCTAGGCGCTGTATGTGCTCTCCGCTTACTCGGCCTTTGTTTCCAATCGTCCTGTACATACACCTTACTTGCCTCTAGTATTTAATAATGACGACTCAGGAGAGGTGTGGTTGGAGATTGCGCACCTCCTGCCACAAAAATTCCGCGCGCATGCGCCCCTTCGTTCATAGTCTGTCAAAGACTGAAGCCTGTTATTTTTTAAACAGTTTATATAAAAATATATTTTAACGTATACACCGCTTATAATATTATATATATATATATATATATATATATATATATATATAGAGAGAGAGAGAGAGAGAGAGAGAGAAAAGAGAGTATTCGGTCTGAATCTATCACGCGTTGTCCGGTGTGTATTGAAGTCCTATGGTACAATGACGTCATTTTATTTGTTTACACATTTTTTAAACTTGTGTAGAAAACCTTTTAACTGTAAATTATGCTATAGTGTATATTTATAAAACATAACTCCTTAGTCAATGAAGTTTATAAATATAAGAATAAAAAAAAGAAAACGTTTAAATCTGAAATTTTTAACATAAAAAACGCATTGGTAAATAATATATATATATATATAGCGATAGAAATATAGATATTGGTCTTTGTTATAGAATAGAATGAGAAGTTGCAACACCATTTTTTGATGGTCAACTTTTTAACTAGTACAAAAACTAGTTGGCTAATAAACAGATAAATCTATCTAGTTAAACTCAATAAATTGCACTAACTTTAATGATTATATTGTAATTAATTTTATTAGTTTGATATTAGAAACCTTTGCTTCACAACTGTTCAATATAAGTAGAGATATGAAGGCGCTCTCTCTCTCTCTCTCTCTCTCTCTCTCTCTCTCTCTCTCTCTCGATATCCCATCTTGGTGTGTTTAAAAGCGATGACACGATGTCATAAAGATGGCGGCTCAGAGGTGAACATTATTAAAAGAGATGAAGTTGCAGACGTCGGCGATGAAGGGCCTGGGAGAGGAGATTATATTGGAGGGTGATCAGTCCCCACCCGCAACGCAGAAAATCCCCACCCTCGCTTGACTTCCATTAAGGTCTCACAGGGAGCAGTAAAGGGGTTAAAGGGTTACAGGGGAGCAACGAAGTATAAAACTCGTGTTTATCCCCCCTTGGCTGTGGCAAGCACAAGAGGGCGCCCCGTGTTTGTCTGTATACATGTAAACCTTAATGAGCGCGCGCGAAAAAGACGAGCGCGTCGGCGAGTGTGCGCGCGCGTACGTGCATGCGCGTAAGTATTAGAGACATGCGCACTCGGGGCAGGGTTGACATAATCAATGGAGTGGAGATGGGATGGGGGAATAGATTACAAAAAATAAAAAAATAATAACAACAACAAATATCTCTAATAACAAAAAATGTTACAGAGAAAAGGAAATAGAAAAGGCGAATCAGCAAAATAAGAAATAGAAAAATAGAAATAAAAATAAGGAGAAAACGAATAAAAAGAATAAGAAATAGAAAAGGAAAAAGAAAAAGACAAAGAAGAAAAGACAATGAGGAAAGGAAGAATTAGAAAAGGAAGAATTAGAAAATTAATTTTAACAAAACAGAATTATAAAAGAAAGAATTATTAAAAATGAATTCGAAAAGAAATATTTTTAAAAATAAGTAAAAGAATGTAAAAAATAGAAAAAGAATAAAAAAAAAGAATAAAAATCATTTTAAAAATTAAAAAAATAAAAACAGTTAAAAACAGTTAAAAAATAATTTTAAAAAGAACAATTTAAAAAAAAAGAATTTAAAAAATAATAAAAAAAAGAATTTTAAAAAGAACAATAAAAAAAAAGAATTTTAAAATGGATTAATTACAACAGACATATTACAAAAGAATAAAAAAGATTTTTTTTTTTAAATTAATAAAGAAGAATTACTAAACGCAGAAAAGACGAAAAAGAGAAAAAAGAAGACGAAAAAGAAGAAACTACGATGAATTTCAGAAATATCTCATTTTATTTTTTATTTTTTAACTGATAAGGAGATTAAGGAAAAAAGATACGGCGAAAGGCCAGTAAGCTTCGTTGCGAGATTCACGGGTTTATTACATGAGGAGTGGGAAGTAGAGAGTCAAGGGCGACGAGGGGTTAAAAATAGGGGCTTCACATTTGCAGTCATGTGTGATTAATGCCTGTCTATAATAATAATACGAAGTCAGGGGACAAAACAGAACACAATTGAGTTCTTGCCCTGAAGAGACTTCATGTGTAAATATTCGCACGTCCACACGGACCCAAAATATAGTTCAGATTCACTTAATGTTCCTCCATTCATGGTGAACATGCAGCGGAAAATATGTTTTGCAAAGGTTATAAGGAAATAAATTATTCCCAAATGACAATTATTTACATTAATCGCAAAAAAAAAACATGTTATAGCTATATTAAAAAAAAAATCCATAAAAAAGGCCAGATAGTATTGTGCTTACATTTATAATACAAAAGTATATCTATATCTATCTATTCACTAGAATCAGGATTTTCTTTTTCTTATTCAAATTGCTGATACGCTAGAACTATTCATGTTTTTGCGTGCCCAGTCTTTTTTCACATACGTTTAAAAAATAATTGCCTCTGATTAGCAAATATAGTGTCGCTAAGGTAACTAATCCTGACTAACTATTTTCAGATAAATTCTTTTAAATTCAAATAATGTCGTCTCATTGACAAAAAAAGGAACATTTTTAAATAAATACATCTAAAAAAAAATCATATTTGTTTTATTTAATTGCTAAAATGTGGTTTTACGGTACAGAGACAGGGTATGTTTATTATTTGAATTTTTTTTGGTAGAATTTCAAAAGAAAATATATGTGTGCGCCTGTGTGATTATATATATATATATATATATATATATAGAGAGAGAGAGAGAGAGAGAGAGAGAGAGAGAGAGAGAGACGGAGAGAGAGAGAGACGGAGAGAGAGACAGAGAGATAGGGTTAGAGAGAGGATGAAGAAGAGAAAGAGAGAGTGAGAGACAGAGAGGGAAATAGAAATAGAGAGAGAGAGAGAGGGGGGCGAGATTTTTTTCTTCGACGACTTTTACTTCTGGGTGTATATTTGACTTTTTTTTTCTGTATACATCTTTTCCGGAACCTTTTCTCTCTGAGACAGATGTGGCTCATCTTCATCATTCTCTGTCCCACTTTCCACTGTCTTCATCCCTCTACCATCACTTGTGTGCAGATTATCGGCACAATCGCAAGGGA
>NC_136516.1:51553676-51593676 GCF_053919585.1 Euprymna scolopes
TTATATATTTGTATTTACTCCCCTCCTCCTCATGTACATACATTCTTATACAGAACTTTAGTTTTTTTCTTTATGTCTTAACTGATAAGACTCGGAAACACCTGTGTAAAGGTATAAAAACGGTTACCTGTCTACATTAATTAAGAAAACATCTTGATAAAATAAAAGATGAGTAGGAATTTGAGCAGTTGCGAAATATGGGAACGTTGTTGTGTTTAGTTTGTTTTAGTTTCTGTCTAACGTCTAATCCCCTAACATAGGAGTTGTGCCCGTTCTGATTGGTCTGAAGTGTTTGATTAGTCTTCAAAAACCTGCCTGTTTTGTTTGCAATTTTTTGCCAGATCGCCAACATGTCTGCATCCCCACGAGGGCATTGTAAAACGCGATGACGGTTTTTAATCAATATATTCAAAGGAAATACTATACTAGAAAAATGTACACATTTTCTTCGGTTGAAAAGTGTTTCTCTATATCCGACTAAGTATTTGATCAGCGCGCAAGTGAATAAAAGCGTATCTATTGTAACATCACTTGAGAATTAAATATTCCCTAAGATGCCCTTTCTTTTGGGGAATTCTGATTAGTCCGCATGGGGGGGGGGGCTAACTGGCAAGACTTAAAATATTTCATTGTCGTTTTAGTTTAGTTTTACACTAAAAAAATAAAAATTAGGCGAAAATGAAGTTTCAGATAATTTCTATTTTCCGAAATGGCGGCAAAAAATATTAGACATCAATAAATAAATATTCGCCAACTGAAATTATTTTGGAGTAACTTAATGGTTTTAAGGGACAAAACAATTTGAAGTATTTTAGATTAACATAAAACTTGATCCGTACTCATTAGATACAGATTAATGAAGATTACCGAATTTTAATTACTTTTTTTAGACTTTTAAATATAAAAAAGGTTATAGAAGAAAAGACATGTAGTAGTTATTGATCAAACTAGAATAAGGATTCTACATATATGGTTTAGTATCACTGTATCATGATTTTTATTTTTGTAATGAGCAAAACATCTTACTTGTGCAACCCATATGCTCTCTCTCTCAGTCTCTCTCTCTCTTTCTCTCTCTCTCTCTATATATACATACACACACAAACAGAAGGAAAGAGAAAAAGACAGAGAGAGAGAGAGAGAGAGGGGGGGGGACGGGACGAAGGTGGATAGAACTTTCCTCATTTCAAATCATTATATAGGGTGGTCTGCCTATTCGGTTGTAATGGAGTAACTCGGGAAGCATTATTCTCTTTGTAAATATGCCCCTATGTATACGCATGTCCCCAGCTGTTGCATGTGTGTAAGAAATTTATATATATATATATATATATATATATATAGAGAGAGAGAGAGAGAGAGAGAGAGAGAGGGGGGGGAGAGAGAGAGAGAGAGAGAGAGAGAGATGGAGTCCTTTATGTATACCACATCATATGAGAATAAACCAAGGCAAATAAATCTTTGGGTAATTTATTTACAAATGTTGAAAACTGTCACATTAGGACTTCGAAATTAGATTTTGAAAAAGTGGTATTCTGTTTTTGTTAAATATAATTTGTTTCTTGATATTTTCGTCTCGTCAAAAAAAAATTGATAGCTGATTTGCATACGAGAATCCATTTCGTGTAGTACCCAACCTTCAACACGAGACGACTTATTGATAAGCATTGGCGAGACACCTGCATTCGCGTGATTGTCTGGTCTCCTTCTGTCTCGAAGGGCGATGGACTTCCTCGGAAAAAGGTACTTTTGCTATGAGATGTTTATAATAATGCACGGTTTGCGCAATTACCAAACCGCACTTCTCTGGTTCGTTATTCTTAGGTCTGTTGTCAAGATGCGTTACAAAGGTACACGATACAGTGAACCAGGTGAATGGGGAAATGAACTGTCGATCTGATGAACTTGTTGATAAAAGTGTTTCACTGAAATGGACTTAATTCGAACTTGGCACATCCAAGTTTTTAGTCCAATCAGAAACTTTTCCACTTTTTTCTTGCTTTTTTTCGTATGCTTTCATTTATTTTTTGATACCAGAACCCGGCATTAATAGAAAATGTTTTGCAACAAAAATACGTCATGTGCAGTGTGCGCACACACCGTTGATATTATTTTGTGAATCTTGATTAAATATGCGCTGAGTGTGAGTCAGGCTTAAATGAACATTTGATTTAACGTTAGGATGTACACATTTAAATATACCTCACAGTTCACATTTCGACACATTACGCCTAGCCGCTCCCATATTTATAATGATCGGTTAAATATTTTATGAGTTAATCCTGTACATATAAACATACAAACATACCTAACTTTATATATTATTTGGCATACACTCGCCCATTTAAATAATGGTTAGTGTTCGATAATGTGTTCGTAGAGCGAGGTTCAATCCTCGATCGAGTTATACAAAAGACTCAAAAGGTGATACTTGATGCCTCTTTGTAAAAGACTCAGGATTATAATATGGGGATCAAGAGTAAGTGGAGTAACATTGTGAAAGGAGTCAACTAGTATTTTTGGTCTCCTAATGACCAGAAGATGTGACATTAGGGTGGAAAGAGCAGCGCTTAGAGGAAAACCGTTCCAGCGTGCAAAACATGCCTAGGCAGGCCCATCGGCATTCCCTGGTAAGAGCGTCTCAAGCCATAATGACCACTTCTTAAAATGAGGAGGCACATACTGCGACTTCCTAAAACACTATACGAGCAGAAACATACTTTAGTCAACAAATCATCTAAGTAATCGCCTAAATTCTGTTGGGTTTGGTCCCCAGGGAATATGGTCGACCCTTTTACTTATATAGAGATATAAATGCATTCACCCACTTTACCGTCACCGTGTAGTAGACACATCTAATTTTGGATAGACGACAATAACAAGTCTGATAGTTGATATGTGTTTTGTTGCTAACGATTTTTAAAGACTGACCTTTTTTTTCTATTTAATAGTCTACATTAATAACATCTGCCCGTTTAGCACAAATAAATATGAAATATTATATTTATGGCATCTGTCTATTCAATCAACTGTAGGTGGTCTCATATAATTATGTTGTTCACTGAACTGCACTATTCATTGCTGGCTTATTATTTATTAAATTCAATTATGCCAGTGGAAAGCGACTCGTATGCGTCACCCACGGAATCTAACGTCGAGTTGGTTAGTGAGATGTATTCGTTAACGGTGGAGTGGGGGACTGATTAAAATCGGATTTTAATTCCTCTCGAATCTAGTGATAATTTAACTTAGAAACAATGTGCAGTATCTGTTCTGATGATACACTTAGTCTGTTCTGTCCTTGGTCAGTGTAGGAGAAATATTTCTATTCGTATATTTGCTCCGATTCAATATTCAAAATGCAAACATTTTGGGGCCTGGATTTTTGCCACAATAAAAATGTACGTTGTGTCCAAACGTTGTCCTCGTTCGGAGACACGTGCATCGGAACATAGGTAATGCAGTGACTTTAGATTATCCATAAAACAGCACCAGACTAAAACTTAACCCTTATCCTAGAGTAGCATCTAGGCCTTGATAAGTGGTGACTCAAGTAAAATAAAACAAAATAAAATACAATGTGTACTCAATCGCTTACGATAGTTGGAAGATTAGTATAATAACAGTATTCGATTTAGATAGAATGGGACACAAGGGTAATTTAAGATAGGCAAGACATTGCAACTATAAGGCTTATTTAAAAGGGTCACTGACTCTTTGAATTTTCAACTATGGTGCACATTTTAGAGTTCAAAAAAATGTAATAAATTAGAAAGGAGTATTTTCTATTCACGAATAGCTGATGAAGTTGTAGACTGATATATATATATATATATATATATATATATATATATATATATATATATATATATGAGAGAGAGAGATGTATATATCACACTTTTATTATATAATCAAATTTCAGCAAAGGTAAACGTTTTAACTCAATAGATTCGTTTGAAAATTATGAATAATTTATATCTCTATCATCAAGAAGGTATATTTATATGTTTACATATTTGTGTGTACAGGTTCACTTTAAAATTATTAACCGATCATTATGATTTTCTCAGACACAGCTGTTAGACGTAAGAGATTCACATATTCAACTTTTGCGTTATGCAAACGGGGTAAAATAGAAGTGGAACACCTTTGTAAAAATCTGTCCAACTCAAATCTTTGAAATTTTTACAATAAAAATTATGTATCAAATAATGCATATTCCAAAATTTCCGTTGCTTTAGAGTGATTTAAGCTCTTATTTAGGAAATATAACACGGATACAATCTAGAGGAATAAAATCTAAATATTTCAGATTTGAAATAAAATATAATGATACTCATTGCACACTAATTTATGAATAGTCTCTAAATTTCAATTTCTTAAACACCTTGAAGCTTTAGCCTTAAATTTTAAACATTTTCTAAAATTAAAACTATATACCAGATTTTAATCACAATTAAAATAAGGCCTAGTATAATTATACGTTGATTTACTCTTCGTTGGGGGCATTAAATTTTGGAGAAATAACTTTATTCGTCCTATAATATATATATATATATATATATATATATATATATATATAAGGGGAAGAGCAGGATAGCTTACACATTATGTGCAGGTTTGTTGTACATGAGCTTTGGAAAATGTGTTCAGTTAGAGAAAAGCCATCCTAGAAAGAATAAGTGACATGTTTTGCGAGGTCAACTCTTGGTTGTCAATTTTCTTTTGTCTGATGTATGATTATAATTTTTCATTATTTGGGTCATTTACAGTTCCAACGAGACGTGTTAGCACCGAAACGTTGGGTGATTCACGCATAGTCTTAAAATTTATAAAATTTTACAAAAGCTCTATTCACTTTTCAAAATACTGGTTTTCATTTCATATCAATATATTTGCACTTAATTCATGCATACATACACACATATATGTCATCAATAACAAATTAAAAACATGTGACCATTTATATACTTTTCATATTATATAATCTGCACTCCTATACGTCAATAATAAGAAACAGACAAGTGTAAACATTTCCATACTTCTCACAAAAACACACACACATTATATATGTTCTTATAAGCGTCGCTGTCTATTGCTGCTGTTGTGCCGCGGGAGATTGTAGTTACATATTGATTACAAGTTGTCACGACACTATTACAAAAATAAACAAAATATTATCATGATTGTTAATGAAGACTACACTATTGATGAATGCATTAATACAAAGAATCATATCAGTCATAATTATAATAGCCATTATTATCTCTCGGTGGAGATTATTAATAATGATAATGGTTGAAAACAAAATGGCCGCCTTTAATCTGTAGGTACCTGAAGCATAAGATTTAAATCCATTTGCTCCTGTATTCATTGATTATTGATAACGAAAGAGCAGGCTTGTACACAGCATATCATCATTATTATTATAGGATTGACGTCAGGTTTTACTATTTCAGTAATAATTTATGTAGAACCTATTTAGTTTTCTCCACGCAAGGACAGATTGCTTTACTTTAATTCGGCCTAAACAAGACACGTTTCTACCGAGACGTAAAGGTCAAACCTAAAGAGGTATTTTAGTGGGATGTTGAGCAGCTAGCTCTTTGTTTACGTTATATTTAAATTTCCACATGCTGGCACATACATGGAAATAGAAGGCAAGAAACGAATTTTAAGGACTAAAAGTCCGAGGAAAGAAGCTATTAGAGTATAATGCATTCCGGCACCTGGAGACATCGACAATGAATAGGGTGAGAGTTTTGTTGATTGTCAAATCGGTCGGGATTGTTTACGTCGATGGTCACAAGCACAAGTTTATCACAAGGTTGATATTTAATACCGGAAAAATTAAACTTCTTAAAACGAGAAGTCGTGATGAAGACCAAAAACCTCAAATGCAAGTTACAGTGTTGATATATTGTATCATTAATGTAGCACAGAACAATGTTTTCCATCTGAACGAGTAAAGTATATTATACCGTTTAACGAGGTTCATAACTACAGACACCTACAATGGAATAAATCATGAAACTGCAGTATATATATATATATATATATATATATATATATATATATATATATATATATATATATTACTTCACTGTAATGGTACAAAATTTGTTTCACTTTGAAATATAATTTAAAAAACATACAGGCATATATTTATTTGTGAACAATCAATACCAACACACACACACATATATAATCATGGCATATAATATATATATAATCATGGCAATTGCACAATGTTGGGGCATCTACAAATAGAAGCCAAAGAGAGTTTGAGAAAAGAGGAATCATAGCGACCCTTTGTTTGTATTTGAATCAGAAAGTACCAACGTTGTTTGATCTTCTGTAATATATATATATATATATATATATATATATATATATATATATATATATATATATATATATATATATATATAATTTGAGGTTGCTAAAGTAACCATTGAAATATAACGAGGTGAATACAAGAATGCTCAATGCCGGGGTAGAGCAAGTTATACTTTCAGTTTGTCTTTACATAAGCTGTAATGTATTGCTACACAGTCATGAGCATGTTTCGGTCGTCTAGTATTTGGTAACTAGAGACCTCTTCAGGCAACACCGTGCATATTCAAAAGCGAAATTCTTAATGAAAAAAAAAACTAAGCGTTGTTGCCTGAAGAGGTCTCTAGGTATTAAATACTAGAAGATCAAAACATGCTCTTGACTGTGTAGCAACACCACATTACTGCTTATGTAAAGACAAATTGAAAGTATATATATATGTGTGTGTGTGTGTGTGTGTGTGTGTGTGTGTGTGTGTGTGTGTGTGTGTGTATAAAAATGTATTAGGCAGCAGAGCACAGGCCTGTGATATTACCTCCTCCCTCCAACTTTTGCTCCAACTGAAAGCCGTCCAGGTGTTTTAAAACATGTGTAATTAGAGGTCGACATGTAGAGAGGTATATTTTTATACATTCCAGCTACTTCGGACGATTGAAAGAAAAATCTCTCCACGCCATATTTTAAATAATAACCTCCGCCACGATCTACCCTTAAACCCACACGCGACGCTAAGCAAAATAATAGGATACATAAAATTTCAACAACAGCGCGACCAGTTGTGCAGCCAACATGGGACATCCGAAATAAAAGAAAAACTGCGTTTAGTAGTGGAAAAGCTACCCGGAGCTGTCCAGAACTCTCAGAACAAAATTATATGCATTAGTACGGATTGACTCAACCAGGAAAATTGGAATCAAAACGAGATTTCAAAACAAAACCCTAAACGGATTTTATGCACAATTTTCAATGTGTATTTTTAGCGGTGATGGGCCGGGAGATCTAGGTAAAATCATTTGACAAATTGTATCAAATGCTACAAAAATTATGTGAAGTCTACTTGTATATAATATAAAATTATAATGTGAGAATAAGGATATAAGATAGTATCGAAGATGAAGGGGCAATGTATACAATTATTTTAGTCATAAAGCTCGACTTGGCTGTCGAATTTTATTAACAAAATATCAGTAGCTTCAGAGAAATGTTTTTATAATAATTTTAACTAGTTTAATTTCATGCTTATCCATTATTGCGCCACTGACGATTTCCTGTATCTCTCTCTCTCATATATATATATATATATATATATACACGCACACAAACTAGTATGGGTGCCCGGCGTTGCTCGGGTGTTTGGAGGTGTGTGTAGAGCAAAAAAAGAAGTGTTAGTAGGAAGGCAGGTTCGAACACGTACAGTGAAGGAGAAAAAACGGGAAAACCTCGTGACGTCTTTCCTGTTACGACCACCGCCAAACCGGAAGTGACGTAGGCTTAAATTAAGGCTAGACAATCGAAATGGCATGACTTTGGAAAATATCGGTGAAAAAAGCAACCCCTCCCTATAGAAAAGTGGCCAGTTATGGGTGAGGAAATTAATTTTTTTAGCCAATTTTTCGGTATTTGTCGTCTGAAAGGTCGGGCTTCAAAACAGTACTGACTTTGTGAAAATTCGTCGCATCTGTCGAAAGTTATAGGCAGACATGCAAATATACATACATTTATATATTGGTAGCTCAAATTCTCGACCGAAACCGATTAAAAATCATGCCCTATCTCTGAATAACCATTATGTAAAATTTCAAATGTTTAGACCAGAAATTGTCTGAGTAATTTGGTAGAGACCGCATAGGTCCAATTTTTAAAAACTGTTACCCTATTATGATCGCTTAACATTTATTTTATTAAGTTAGATCCATGTCCAAGTAACCAATATCTAAAATTTCAAGTGTTTAGATTCAAAATTGGCGAAGACGTTGGGTAGAGTTCTCCAAGGCTAAATCGTTGTATTTTTACCCCTTAAAAGCCATCTTTCTGGCCGAAAAGATTTTTCCCAATAACCCTACTCTGTATATAAAATTTCTAGTCTGTAGACTGAAAATTGACAAAGATAATGTGTAGGGAAATGAACACAGACAGGCCGACACTTTCACAGATATATAGATATATATACATAGGTTTATATATAAACATATTTATGCATATATATATATATATATATATATATATATATATATATATATACATACATATATGCACAATATACATACACAAATGTATACGTATACATAGATATTCGTGTATACATACACGAATGTTTATGCATGCATACATGTGGATGCGTATGTATGCATACATGTGGATGCGTATGTATGCATACATACATGTGGATGTGTGCATACATACATAGGTATATATGTATATACTTATTTAGAGAGGTTGTCCGTCGGAACGACGAAGACCATCTGATCATCTTAAGAATGATGGTTGACTCCCGCTGAAAGTTTGTTTAAAGTGCTGCTTTTCAAAACGATAGCGTTTCTCAATGGTTCCACCAGAAGCAGGACAGGGTATAGAAAACAGAGGCCAGATTATTGTCACCTATCTTGCACTGGCCATGCTTAATGTTACTTACCTTTAATAATCTAAAGAGTACCGGTCTGTACACCTTATAAAGCCGCATATATATATATATATATATATATATATATATATATATATATATAAACACACATACACAGATATATATGTATACAGTGTGGTGGCGACGATTAAACGATGCATCATCTGGTTTAACATTCAAAGACAGAAAAAAGAGACGTGTAGGCTTCTCTTGAATAAGAATTTGATTACTAATTACCATAGTTTTTTGCCTTTCTTCAGTCAGAGATAATTATTAGACAATTACTAAGTAGCACAACGGTTGAAGTTTAGAACACCTCGTTTTGTTTTTTGTTAATAAGAAAGAGTCATTAACTTGAGGCAGGTATTATGTAGCAGGTCTAATTAACCAGCAAGGTGCCTTCCAAGATGTCCACAGGAATCATGAAGTCCACAGACATTCTTACATTATATATATATATATATATATATATATATATATATATATATATATATATATATATATATATATATATCAACGGAGGCATACATAGATATTCTTTAATTATATCTACGTAATATGCATACATAATATATGCAACAAAAAAAAAATATATATGTGTGTGTGTGTGTGCTGCCGAATTAATGTGTAAATGTATATTCCGTTCACTGCAAGGCAGCTTACTGTATGTTCGCTTGTATAAACATGAACAGATGTTGAGTTGACCCCATGGATAAAAGATTAGCACTGTGTTCAAATATTACACTTGTCTAGGTTCGAGTCATCCACCTAGAAGAATATGTGTGTGTGTGTTATGTTGTTGTTTTTCAAGGGGAGATCAGAAGAGAAAGAGAGATAACATTGCTGACATGTCGTTAAAGGTAGTCAGTTAACCTATAATTAGAGATAGACCTTTTGCTACTGAGACGTCCTCTCTTTTTCGCTTTACCCACTTTCATTGTTCGTGTTATCCAAGTGCTTTCAAAAAGCAGACGGAAACACAAGGAATTGTTAGTTCAACACCTTTACCTCTCCTCTACCCGCTCCTCATGCAGCTCTTCCCCTTATCGAACCCCTGTCTTTTCTTTCCTATAACTCTACAAACCAACCTTCCACCTACAACTAAAATAAAAATGACATGTTTCCAAGTTACTTACTTACCTATAATACTAATGCTTCGACCAGACATTATTTTTATTTTATTTTGTAAGTTTTATTTTCATCTTAAATGCCTTACTCTCTTGTAAGACTTCGACCTAGGTAATAATTATTAATCCGACTAAATACCAATGTTTATTTAAGATATTTTTAACGTTGCACTAGTCGTTGGGGAGTGTCTGATGCCATGACCCAATATTTTATATTCCTAAGAGCGAAAAGGCTAATGTCATTTTAACGGCAATCCGTTTCATGTATTATAATTTGGTAAGCTCATCATTTTATGATGACTGCAGAAAAGTAGAGGTAGAAATGCTGGAAAATGAATATGAAACATAATTAACTTGTCTAAAAAGTGCACTTAATGTAAAACTACTACACTTTGATTAGAACTTCAAGAATTGAATTTAAACTGATCTACAAATTTGGTAAAAATGGCGCTCATTTAGATGGACAAAAACTGATTCTGAATCAAGATAAACTGATTAATTACTACACAATAAAAATGCTTGAGGATTGCAACAAATGAAAAGGATATTGCCAGTCTGATTTAGAATGGTTCATAATAGCAACAAAACTGATTAAAGCTGGCAAAGAAACTGATTCAAATTTCCAAAAATTAATTCAGTATTGCGAAAAATGATTGGAATTGCGAACAAAAAAGATTTGGATGGCGAAAAATAGATTGGAATGGCGAAAAATAGATTTGAATGGCGAAAAATAGATTTGAATGGCGAAAACAAATATAAATTACACAAACCGATTTACATTGCAAAAATTGATCTAAATGGTAAAAACTGATCTACATCACGAAATTTTTATTCGTAATTCTAAACACATTCAGAATTGTAAAAGTGAATTTAGTCTTCCACATTGAAAAACTATGTAGAATTGCAATCATATTTCTATTCACATGTTTCGAATTTTAGAATAATCATCGGACAGATTTCATCGACTATTTACTTTCTGTTGAATAAAAATAAAAGATAGTTTATGGAATCCCAACTGATATGCAACTTTTGATAAGTGAATATTATAATAAATAAACTGCCCTCTTATAATATAGATAAGACTAACTCTAAGTGACTAAATTTTTCTTATTTCTCGTAGATTGATCTTTTTATTTAACACGTATATTTTACCGTTTCCATTGCGCATGAAGCATTTCTCTACATAAGTAGACTAGAGTTCTTTCGGTAATCTGTGATGCACATATATAAGCGCAATAATTTGCCTTATTGTTGGGGTGAATGTAATAGAAGGGATGTGAGCGGCGAGATGTATGTTAATATTACATTTAAACCTGAACATGGTAGTACAGTCAGAGAATCGGGGAACAGAGTAGGAATTCCAAAGTCTAGCTGTCAGGAAAATATTCGACTTTCCACGAATCAACAGAATATAACATTGAAGTGGTGGACTTTTGATGTTTGTCGGATTAGTCGGGAATACGTACGTCGAGGAAGCATAGGTACTACGAGTTCAGTGCATATTCCATTAAAGTACTAGTAAAACAGGCACAGGGAGATATCATTGCGGCGGTGGGACAAAGGTGTGAGCTTCGTGGAGCTAGTGCAAGACCTATTATATTTGGGTCTTTTTTGGAGCCCGATATATTTACATGTCAAGCTTTCGACCTTACCTATTTGTCGATGTCAAATATTTTTCAACACTTAGTCACAAATTATCAAATTTAATAATTTAATTGTTCTCTTATATACCTTTCGCCGAATTATCTCAGCAGTCAAGGAGATGAAGTGATAAATTAGATTCTAAGTAAAAACAGGTGGTTGTCATATGATAGGAGACCTGTTAAAAACATGGTGATTATCTACGCCTAATCGAAAAAAAAACCTGGATTCAATTCTCAGCGACACTCTCCGCTCTAACCAGGTTCCATCCGGTTCTCGAGAACTCAACGGCTCGACTCTCTCCAACATCTTAACTTCCGGCCTTATATTATCTCATTCATGCAAATTTATGTACAATCGAACCTGATGATTAGTCGCCTTCTCGTCCCCCATCGATCTGGTTTCGAGTTCGCACCTGCAGCCCACCTCCGTGACTGCAGTCCCACACAATTTTCACTACACTAAGTCGTCAGCAGACTTTTTGGGTGTGTATCTTTTTTTTTTAAATTTAGTGCAATAATTATTTAAAAACTCATCCCTTACATTCGCTGTTATTCTATAGCCGGAGCAGCAAACGCTTTATGGATCCAAAACGTGTGCGTATATGTGTGTTTAAATCTATGTACACGTGTGTGCAAGATGGTTTTAGCTTAAGTTTTCCTTTTAGCAATTACTTCTGATCGTCAATTGGGAAGCCATCTTGCCGCTGAACCTCTCGTCACTTCTGTCCATTGATCTACCGACCTCTGCGCAGGGTTAGTGAGACACTCTTGTCGACGGGAAGCGCGATATGCGTGCGTGTACAGATAAGTCCGTTTTAAGTGGCTCGAAGGAGTGGGTGTGACGCTCCTAAACAGTTATTAGCGATTTCTTTTGTGGCTATGTAATCACTGCTCTTTGTATGAAGCGGGGTGTGTAAGGGTGAATTTGGTTTGAATGAAAGAGTGAATGAACGAACGAAACGTTCTAACTTACGTGTAAGGATCAGTAGTGTTTTTTTTTTATTTTTACATTTTTATAATAGTATTTCTTGTTCCATATCTCCTTCGTTAGTTTCATTCAACATTTTCCTTTCTGTATTTTGAGCGAAATCCTTTATTCAATTCATAAGGACCCATGACGTAATGGATAAAATAATAATTTATTATATTTCTAAGTGACACTCTTCATCCGTATCTTATAGAAATCTGAATCTGATCCCGTGACGTAACAAACGAGGTAAAATTCAGTTCTAATGAGATTCTTCTGTAAGTTAAAGGTTCAATCATCACTGCGATCGATACTAGAAATACACTTAGGATTTTTACCCGATCATGGCTGTAGAAACGAGATCATGCTACCTCAATAGATCAAATAAAGGGTTTCGTTCAAAATCCTGTGCAGATTTCCGAGTTCGATCGAAAGATTCCAAAGTTCGACAAGAAGCACTTGTAAAAGTCGGCAGTAACATTCGTTGAAACATTCTGAGGCCAAAAAAATGAGAACAGTAGTCCAAATAAACCAAAGTATACAAGTTATCGATCCTCATCTCAAAAATTCATAAAATATAAAAATAACAGATGAAATATTAATCTCAGTGTACACATTAAGGGCATGATCTTGAAAACACACACATACATACACACACACATACATATATATATATATATGCACTTACCGTGATATGGGTGATAGTCCATGGTGCTTGAATGTGACGATGTCAGTGAGGTTAAATTTGAATGAATCGTATTGGCATGATGACTTTGAGAAAGAGGATGATGTTGACCAGTGGACGAGATGAGAGTCTGTGGATAACTGATGGGCACTGCACTGGGAGAAGACTGCGGATGATTACCAGCCTTGCTTACCATCGACGCCTGCCTCAAGGCGCAGTTCACCGTCGAAGTAACCAGGTCCATACTGCCGGTGGATCCGTCCAGCGGGGACTGACCGGCTGTGTTCAAACCACTGCCAGCAGTTATAGCAGGCAGACCAGTTGGGGTGTTGGCCGTAGAGCCCGACATAAGGGAAGGACTTAACGATGCGGGCCCATTTGGTAGACGTAGTCCAGCAGCTGCGGCGGCGGCTCCTTCGCCAAAGCTGGAAGCAAACGCCATAAAACGTTCTTCAAACATGTTAACGCATTGGATGAAAGCTGTAGCTTGCTGCTGGAGCCCGTATATCGACGACCGTAATGAAGCCATATCAGCTGGGTTGATGCTGTTGGCTTCAGCGAACTGTGCTACGGCGGCTCTCGTCTCGGAGAGAGGTTCAATGATAACATTCCCACCGGTCCCGTTTAGTAGAGCTGAAGAATATGGGACTGCAAACTGAGGTAGATGGGTAGAAGGTGATTCCCGGGTACAGTTTCGAGTGTCTTCAAGGTGGAGGTAATCGGCACCATTAAGCTCGTACGAGCTGCCAGTAGTGTCTTTGTCGTTACCGTTCAAAATCGGGCTGTGCTTGTCGGAACATTGATCAGGTGAAATCCTCATTGTGCTACTATTGCTTGTGCCGGAGACCGGCGTTATGTCTGTAATTCCCAATTTAGAGGCCGTCGATATTTCATACAAGTGTTGGAGATGCGGATTCGAGTGGTGGATCGGTTCTGCGATGTGGTGAGCAAATGGTATGCCACTGTCACTCAGTTTGCCAGTCTCGTCGAAGTCTTCATCATCGTCTTCGATGTCGTCATCGTCGTCAATATCGTCCTCGTTTAAGCTACCGGTCTCATTTTCGACGTCGTATTTTCTTTCCTCTTTCAAAAGGTCCAAACTGGGGTCCACATGTACGTCAGCAGGGTATGTGGTCACTGTGTCGCCGGTCAAGTCTGCCGTCGTCGTCGTCGTCTCTGCTAGTATTTCCCCTTCCTGAAAGTCATGCTCGGGTGAACGAACTGCTTCACATTCGGTATCCTGGCCCTCTTCACCGCAAGCGTCAAGCTGCTCAGAGCAGCATTTTTTGTGTGATAAAAACTCAGATAGGTCGACAAATTCTTCCCGGCATTTACCACAGACGTGTGCATCCCCATAGGTCCGCTTCGGTGAAACAGCAGACGTACCTGCAAAAAAATAAATAAAATAAAATAGAAATAAATAGATAAATAAAGTAAAGCAGTTATAAGTTACTAGGTAACCGTTGAATCAGTACTTTTCATATCTATATAAGAATAAACTACACAGCTTTATGTTCGTACGCACTATCGTCTTTTCCTATTTTAAATAAAATTTGTCCAAAATACAAACTATGCTATTACTTTGACTAAAAGAATATAATTTACGACAATACATTTGAGGTTCGAACGTGGGCCATATAGAACTATCGAGGGGAAGTGTATGTTATGCAAACAAGGCAGGAGACAAAACGTAACGCATAATGAGAAGATAGAACAATATTCCAAGATTGGAAGTTATAACGAAGAATTGCTTGACTTCGAGAAAAAGAGTACAAAATATTTGCAAAATTCCACAAAGAGAATTCAACACGCGGACATACATAGAATGAAATTACCTTCGTTGAACCTGTCAAACACACCGTAGATTTTTCGTTATAGGATTCATGTATTCACGATAGATATACCAAAATAGACCATAAATAAATCACCAGAATCGATTCAAACAGCAAACAATTTCCCATTAAACACGAAGTAAATCGAAGCCTACCCCAATATAATGTTGCGTGGTTCTCGAAGAACTTGTTTATCAATGGGGGATTTGTTTGCCATGTAAATTCTGCGTAAATAGAAGCGTTTTGTGCCATTTTCATTAGCATTTTGTGTCTATCGATGGACGGTGAAAAAGTGAATGATATCCTAACATTTTAATGTAATACGATTGTGTAACATAAAAATGATCACGATAAGGAGAATCGTTTCTATAGCACTAGACTACAATATGAAATGGATATGAAATTTAGCAAATTGAAGTCGATTTCGAGCGATATAATTTTATCTCATGAAATGTAGAACACCCGGCGAGGCTTAATTTAGTTTGACTAAAATTAAGGAATACATAGGGAGAGAAAAGGAAAGAGAAATAGAGTGGCAGAAGGATAAATAGTAATAGGGAGAGTAAAACAAAGAGAGAAATAAAAATGGAGAAAATGTAGAGGGAAAACACGAAATAGAGATTAAAAACGCGAGAGGGACTGCACTGGAGAGGGACAGCACAAGACAGGGGTAGCAATAAAGAGGAGCAGCGCTAGAGAGGTTCTGCGCTAGAGTGAAAAAGAGAGAAAGAATGTAGAAGGAGAACATTCGAGACAATTCTAGAAAACGAAAAAAAAAAAGAGTGAGAGAGAATACGAGAACAGAAAACATACAAGAAATAAAAAGGAAAGAACTATGGAGAGAATGGGAGAGAAAAAATAAAGCATTAAGATACCAAAAAAGAAAATAATAGAAAACACGAGAGAGAAAAACGAGAGAGGAAAATGAAAGAGAAAGTAAGGGGAGAAACAATATTAAGTATTCTCTGTTCCATGCTTCAATACGAAATCAAAGAGTACAAAATGTAGCCAGGAAACGTATAATAAGGGGTGGATCTGAAACATACCCGATTGTGGGAACTAACTGTACACAAATAAACGTTCGTCGATATAGCATTTAAGAGGCCTTCCCTATTAAAGATCATGTTTTCTCACAACCAGACAGAAACACAAAAATGACAAAATTACATAAGAATGAGCAATTTTGTAATCTTAGATAAAAAAGCCATACGTTATTCACCATACTACGATGAAGAATAATGTATATTCATTTGTATATTTATGTATAAACAAATATATCTTCTTCCACCACATCAAGGAAAAGTATATATATATATATATATATATATATATATATATATATATATATATATATATATATACACACACAGCCCCAGCAAAAAGAAGCAGTTACGTTCAATTTAGCTTAAATTTGCAGTGTTTGAGAAAAATTACAAGTGCGGACTTTTTTGCCGCCTATATATATATATATATATATA
Organism: Euprymna scolopes; assembly: GCF_053919585.1. NCBI lineage: Eukaryota > Metazoa > Mollusca > Cephalopoda > Sepiida > Sepiolidae > Euprymna > Euprymna scolopes. The sequence continues at coordinate 51,570,365 of NC_136516.1, forward strand.
TATATATATATATATATATATATATAATAAATTGCACAGCTAAACAACGTCGCAGCCCACAAGGGCCTTGACAGTCAAAGAACCGGAAGTCCAAGACGCGAGTTCTTTCACTGTCATGGCTCTTGTGGGCTGCGACGTTGTTTGGCAGTGGAATTTATGATATACAATATCTCACATTCTGAATATATATATATATATATATATATATATATATATATATATATATATATAGTTAAGAAGAATAACACAAATGATTAAATTAACTGTGTAGGTGCAGGGTTTTCTTTTCAGATGAAACTACTTATTAACCGCTAGACTAATGAGAAGATGACAACGAAATTGCATATCCAATTCAGTATCAATTTTTGATATGGCTTGTCGTTTGGATATTGCAAAGTGTCGACTATCAATGCGTATATTTCTCGTTAATTTCGTTTATCGGTGAGTATCAACGCAAGTAAAACTGATGTGGCAATAATGACCAAATTGAATATTAATATGATTTTAATGTAAGCTGGTGGATTCCAATAACAGGTAAGCGCCATAAAAAAATTTCATTTAATAAATATTATATGTGAAATGTACACTTGATCTGTACAAAGTCTTATGCCATACAAATATAGTGCTGAACGAAATTTTATACGTATATATATATATATATATATATATATATATATATATATATATATATATATATATATATATATACACTCATCATGCAAAAGAATATTTACAATGCCAACACATGTTTGCTTGGGATGGCGTTATAAATTGCTATATAAGACAAGACATGCAGAATTCTTGTGTATCGTCATTTATACGCATACATATATGTACAGATATATACATGCATACATACACACATACAAATATCCGTACTTATATATGTAAGTAGAGATAAGTGGTTAATTAAAGCCAGTAACATATGAATAAAATGTCAAGTGTCTTCAAGAGAGCTTTCGACCGCTTGAGTCCCAGCACAGTTTAATATCGTGATTATATCATTGTCTTTTTTATGTACTATTTGTGGGCCCTTAAACATTTAACGACCCTTCTGAAAGGAATATGTAAATATAAATGCACTTCAAATGCAAAAACAACAAATATAAAATGTTGGCAATGTATCATGGCTAAATATGCTTATGTGGGATTTTATTTCAAAACATCCAAAAGAGAAGCCACTGAATTTTACAGAGATTTTACTAAACCAACCCTCTTCTTGCCCAAGGTCTTTGCGAAACAATGAGTCGGAATGTTTATCAGCAAAAAATAAATAAATAAATACCTTTGTTTTCTATTTTAATGACTGAGAGGGGATCTGGCTTACAGATTAGTCGATAGTTGGCTTAGTAAATGCCGACAACTATTCAATGGTAGTTTAATTGTATGCCATTTAAATAAAAGACATATGCCGCTCTAGAATTAAAACCGAGCACTGGCACGTTTTATTAACATAAATATGTGGATATGTCTATGCATAACCATCCATATCTATCACTTATATATATATATATATATATATATATATATATATATATATATATATATATATATTAGAAAGTAAACAGTTACATTTGGTCGCTAAAACAGCCATCTGTTTCAGTCAATGAGACTTTATCAGGCGACCCTGAACAATCTCATGGTTTATCTTCTAATAAATAAATAAAAATATGTTGCTCTTAGTATCGAGCAGTATCTAACAACATCGTTGAGTTCATTAGTTCCTACTTTTGAATATCTCAACCTTGATCATATATATAGATATTCTATGTTTATAGATACGCTTAGAATATAGACTGTCTCACCTGTATTTACCACTTCATATAAGTGTAAATAGATCCACATATCAATATATACATATATGTGTAAATCTACACACACACACGCATATATATATATATATATATATATATATATATATTCACATGTGTGTGTTTAAGCAGATATCAATATGCATCTGTTTATACTTATATGTAGCTATATATACAGGTGCATGCGTCTCTATACATGCGTATGTATGCACTTACACAGTGTATATATATATATATATATATATATATATATATATATATATAGATAGATAGATAGATAGATAGATAGTAAATGAGTTATAGATAAAGCGATAAAAGGAAATAGACGTATAGATAGGTAAGTAGATAGATATGTTTGGATTCAAAGTTGGAATTCATACAACTAAATTAGATGCAATATGGAAGCCAAAACATTTTACTTCATTCTCCAAACATTTTTATCTACCTTTAAGCTACTACAAGCTAACCTTACATACACACACATACACACACACGTGAGTGAGGGGATAGGTTTTTGGTAAATATATGGAAAATAAAAGAATATGCGAGAGAGAGAGAACGAGAGAGAGAAAGGCGAAATCATATCTTATGAGAAAATAACTTCGTTTTTGTATCCTGTTTGGCGAACAGCAAAACAAATTAACCCAGTATAGAAAAGTAAAAACATGGCGGCGCGTATGTCACACCGGAAGATTGCCACTCAACAGACGCATACGCGTAGACTCTCTATGCAAACATGGACACAAAAAGATGGCGGCCATGTTAAAATGTCAAAAAGTGACTAAAATCTCTGTACGCAAAAGGAAAATCAAGAAAATATCGATATTGAAAGAATGACGGAAGCAGAGAGCTATGCAAAATGAAAGAAAAAGTAAAAATATTCTTTGAAAGAAAGAAATATGTAATGCAATGAAAGAAAATTACGTTTAAGAGAAATTAAAAATTAAACGAAAGAAAACTATATGAATTTCGCGGGGAAGAAGGAGGATTAAAAAACAAATAAATGACATTTAAAGTGAGATTGAGTTAAATGAATTGGAAAGGAAGAAGGAAAGAAAAGAAATAAAAAATGAAAACAAATGAAAAGATAAAAAGGATGTAATTGCGTTCGATTAGTTTTAATCATTTCTCACCCCAAACAAGGCGTATTGTCATTTGAACGTCAGACCTACTGTTTGGGATCATGTCTAACAGGGGAATGTTGGGAGTTGATTAGCGAGATGGCTGTTCACAATACATTTAAATATCTGCGGGTTAGTACAGTCAGGAACGCAGTAAACATGAACGGAATTCCAAAGTCCAGCAATAAATAAGAAACTATTCGAATAGAAGATTTTGCAGCATCTAAGAACCTCAGCAGTGAAGGAATAGAATTCTGCTGGTGTCGGGTTAGTCGAGAGTATGTAGGTCGAAGGAGCACTGGTGCCATCGGTTTACCAGAGCACAGTCCATTAATGTACTTATAAAACTGGAACACGGATGTAACATTGCACCAGTTATCAATTTATCTTTATTTTGAATCATTTCATAATATTATTCATCATAAATGAAAACGTATCGATCTCACTTATTAAATAGTGGTTATAGTAGGGTCAGCAGAGAAGTATAGGAGAGGAGTTAAAACTTCCTTGAACCTAATAATTGGCATGGAGAATAGCAAAACCTAATAATTGGCATGGAGAATAGCAAAAGAAAATGATAGTGGCATGAAGTTAAATGAGGAAGACGGTAAAAGAAAAAGGAGCAGGTGGTCATATATGGAAATAAGAGACAATTAAACGATACAAATCACATCAATGTTGAGCAGTAGAGAAGAGGAAAAGAAATAAAAGATGAAATTTAAAAAAACTTGAAAAAATAAACGAAGGATAAAATAGAAACGAAATAAAAAATAAATATGAAAAAAAATACATAAGGGAATAAAGAAAAAATACGAAACAGAATCAAATCAAACGAGGAAAATAAAACAATAAAATGATTCGCAAAAAAATTCATAGACAGTAAATTGTTTTCTTCAATGCGAACAGTTAATTCATATAAATATGATGTTCAGACTGTTTTAATCATAGTTGATCTCATCAGGCAAGAAGATTTAAAAATTCAAAAATTGAGAAGGGGTTCAAGACCATTTTTAATTTTAGAGGAGAGAAAATATATTTCGCCATGACTGGAGTGGAGCAAAATTAATTATCTTTACTTGCTCCAGTCATGGCGAAATATATGTTCCTCATTATTCTGATGATATAATAAAGTTATATATAAATTATTCCTCATCTTTCATTTAATGCAATAATATATATATATATATATATATATATATATATATATATATATATATATATATAGCATAATCGCGTTGACACACCGGTTCTCGTCAGATCACCGAAGTTAAGCAACGGCGAGCCTGGTTAGTATCAGAGGGTGCCTAATTGGGAATTCTAGGCGCTGTATGAGCTCTCCGCTTATCTCGGCATTTGTTTTCAGTCATCCTGTACACACTTCACTGGTCAACGGTATTAAATAATGTCGCCTAAGGAGAGGTGTGGATTGACAATTGCGCACCTCCTTACACAAAAATTTTACGCGCATGCATCCCTTCGTGTGTATCCATTGTTTGACAAAAACTGAAAGAGCCAATATATATATATATATATATATATATATATATATATATATATATATATATATATGCACACATATGTAGAGTTTAAAATGTCCATTGAAATTTGAGATGAAATTGAATTGTTAATAACATACAGAAATGATGGATGTGTATGTAACCACACGAGTAAAAATAATAACCCAAACCTATCTCGTGAATGAAACCTTAATCTGTGATAAACATTCATATATTTATCGATATTTCGCTGAACAGCAGGGATAATTCCTGTTTGTTTCTTTTACGGTCCGTCTTTTCCAATTAACGGACCTGTCTTCGAACATTCTGTTCCCGTGTAAAAAGACATTCGCCATAGCTGCGAACGTTTGCAACTCCCATGAGTCGTCTTCAGACGCGTGATAAAATAAGTAAATATAATGCGTATGTGTAAAATTTATGACTTATGGAGTTTTTGTTGTTTGTCCGATTATTTAGACATATCTATAAATAAAATAAAGGCAAAACTTTTCCAGCAATAATATATCTGAACTCGACAACATTTAACCAATATATATATATATATATAAAATATATATGGCGATTAAGCTACACTGAATATTCCGCGTTTCATCCACTCTAGGACACTTCAGGCTTATGCACGAATTCTAGAAGAGGAGCATATAAAAACGATAAACAACCACAGAATTCGCGCATCAGTCTGAAGAGTCCCAGAGTGGATGAAACGCGGAATATTCAGTGTAGCTTAATCGCCATATATATTTTATAAATTACTAACTAGGTCTACCTACGTATTGAGCACTTTTTAAGTAAATACTTAAAGTTTACGCATAAATCTATACTTTCGTATATTAATTTTATGTAAGTAAATTAAGTAGTTATATATATATATATATATATATATATATATATATATATATAATTATCCACTGCCACGTGTTTCGTCGTCTACGACTCATCAGAGTGGCTGAATCAAGCGAGATGTGTGTGTGTGTGTGCGTGTGTGTGTTAGTGAGTCACTACTTTTGTATTTCATATTTTGGGGTTGTTTCATTCGGTTTGTCGTTCTTGTTTCTTTGATAAGAATTATGTCGGTGTCGTTCCATATTTTTTCCGCTTTTTTTTCTATGCAAAAAGAATTCTTCTGATGTTGCTTTTCGATCGTGGTTCACTCGATTCTATTCAACGCTTTTGAGTTATTATTTCGGGGTTTTAAAATGAAAATAGATAAGTAAATAGAAATTGGAGAAATGGAGTGAAGCAGAAGCAGAGAGGGGAAGGTAATTCGCAGTCAAAGGAAAAGAAGAGTGTGCGGGAAGAAAAATATAAGAAAGAAGAAAGGCAAGAAGCCAAAGAAGAAGAAAAGAAGGTAAAATGGAGAAGACAGAAAAAAAATAAAGAGTGAAAGAAAAACGAAAGGACGGAGTTAAAAAGAAAGAGAACAAGAAGTGTAAAAAGAAAAAATAATAAAATATGAAAGAAACAAAGAAAGAAGGAAATATAAAAAAAACAAATCAACGGAAACAGAAATGAATGAAGAAGGTAGGAAATACAGAATGGAGAGAAAATAAAGACAAAGGATAAATTAAATAAAGTAAAAAAAAGAAATGAAAATACTAAAGGAATATAAAAGCAGTAAAACAGTAAAAAGGAGGAAGAAATGAAAAAGGTAGAAGTAAAAAATAAAAAATAAAAAAGAAAAGTATAAAAAGAAAGAAAAGTATAAAAAGAAAAAAGGTATGAAAGAAAAAAGGTATGAAAGAAAAAAGGTATGAAAGAAAAAAGGTATGAAAGAAAAAAGGTATGAAAGAAAAAAGGTATGAAAGAAAAAAGGTATGAAAGAAAAAAGGTATGAAAGAAAAAAAGTATGAAAGAAAAAAAGTATGAAAGAAAAAAGTATAAAAGAAAAAAAGTATAAAAGAAAAAAAGTATGAAAGAAAAAAAGTATGAAAGAAAAAAAGTATGAAAGAAAAAAAGTATGAAAGAAAAAAGTATGAAAGAAAAAAAAGTATGAAAGAAAAAAAGTATGAAAGAAAAAAAGTGTGAAAGAAAAAAGTATGAATTAAAGAAAGTATGAATTAAAGAAAGTATGAATTAAAGAAAGTATGAATTAAAGAAAGTATGAATTAAAGAAAGTATGAATTAAAGGAAGTATGAATTAAAGAAAGTGTGAATTAAAGAAAGTGTGAATTAAAGAAAGTATGAATTAAAGAAAGTATGAATTAAAGAAAGTATGAATTAAAGGAAGTATGAATTAAAGAAAGTGTGAATTAAAGAAAGTGTGAATTAAAGAAAGTATGAATTAAAGAAAGTATGAATTAAAGAAAGTATGAATTAAAGAAAGTATAAAAAGAAAGAAAGTGTAAAAAGAAAGAAAGTATAAAAGCAAAATAAGAAAATACAATGTGAAAGAAACTAAAAAGTGAAAGAAAGTATGAAATGAAAGAAATTATAAAATGAAAGAAAGAAGGAAAAAAGAGGGAGTAAAAATAGGTAAAATGGCGGAATGGGCCTCAGACACAAGCTGAAGGTTTGCCGTCTTCAATGGAGAGTAACTGAAAATGCTTTACAAAGCAAACAAAAAAATGCCTAAGCTTTTGTAGAGATTGTTGGATTAGATTATGTTGTTGTTGTTGTTTTTGTTAGATTAAGTATATGGGGAAAACCTTGGAGATATAAGGAAAATAATTTTCAAAAAAGCTTTGTCGGCCATTTATGTTCTAGATCAGACGGAACTTGGCGACATACGGCAACTCTAAAATACAGGTTTCGTTCTCTTTTGCTGTTATTCTTTTCAGTCTTAACATTTGTTTATTTTTTAAAGATAACAAAAAGAAAAAAAGAAGGAAAAGTGTTTGCCTTTTTTCTTTTAGGAACTCGATTCATTATTTCGTTTCTTATTTTCCGCCCTCAAATTTTCCTTGTCCCAATTGTCTCTTCCTACTTTATTTTTAAACCGTGTCTAGAGATTATATGCAAGTTATGAATTAGTATAAAGAGTTGGGTCTTTAATGTCAAAATGTACATTATCGTGTTGAGATTCTTTTCAATATTATCTACTTAGATATATAGTGATAGCGAAAACTATTGTTTTTGGTTGATAAAATACTAACTTCACAAATCAGACTAATTTTGTTGTCAGTAATTTACTTGCAACTATTTTGATACGCTTACATTATAAAATGTAAAAACTTAATATGAAAACAAAAAAGACATTTTTAATTTTTAGGAAAAACAAAAAAGACATTTTTAAATAAAAGATATTAACAGAAATTGATAAGAACCACAAAAATGTATTGCTCTTTTATTTTCAATAACTCTTACCAGCCTATTTTGAACATCTGATGTTAAATTTGCAAAATGGTTAGCAGCAACATTAACTGATTCCCAGAGATCACATAAGCTGTTGAATTGCCTTCCATAAGTGTGAATATCTGTCTATAGGATGCTCCACAGGTTCCCATTGGGATTAAAGTCACAGCTATTTGAAGACCAGTTTATAAGAGAATCTTTAACAAATCCCTGTTCGTTGAATCAGGGTTTAGTAAACTTTTATGCATGACTTGGTGTGTTATATTGCATAAAGATAAAGACTTAGGGGAAGACTGATTATTAAGCCATTTCAATAAATGTTGCTCTAGAAAATCACAGTAATATTTGGACATCATTTTAACCCCGATTCTTTGACTTGAAATAGACCCCTAAACTCATTACTAATAATCACAGCTCATCAGTATGCCAAAATCCCTTGTTGGCGTGTGAAAAATTGTCTTGAGCCATGTAGCTTAAAACCCCATCCAATTCATCCTTAATTCATTGATAAAAAAAAAACTTTACTCAAATCAGTTTTCATGTATTTCTTATCCACTTATTTCCTTATATTTTCTTACTAATTCTTACATTTATTTTCTACCCTTTTAATGCTTCACACTTTATTTACTTTTACAGAAGCTCCAGTTGCCTCAAATATACTACCCATTTATGTTTCTTAATTCTCTTGAAATATGCGATAAATCTCGCTTTGTTAAATTCCAAGATTCATGCCGAGACTTATTTAATCGGTTGGAATCTCATTTGACAGATATTCTTGATTGTTCGATGATTCTTGATGAAACTCTTTAATAATTGTCTTTGAAGAATACTCTTTGCTAATTAATTCGATTATATAGTTCTTTTCATTTATTGTTAGTTTCCTTTTACAAGCCATAATACTAACTTTGAGTTCTTGAAAATAATTTCTTGATACTGCGAATTGCTATCATTATCGAAAAAATACTACATATCAATCTGAAATTGAAAATTGAGTCTTAATTGTTTTCATTCTTACTTGCTATACAAAATAATCCAAATTTCAATTGATAACACCCATCAATGATTTCTTCATTAAATATTTTTACAACGTCTCTTCTGTATGTAATCTCAAGACGCAGTTCTTATACATACGAAGACTACTGGTATGTCAAAACCAAATAAGAATATTTTTAACGTTCCGATGTAAATTGAATGCACATCTGACATCTGTTCCTTTAATACAATATAGGTAACTTCGATTAGACTACACTAACGTAAGTAAGAATATAATATAAAGCATTTAGAGACTAAATAAACGTACACATATATAGAGATATAGAGAGACAAAATAATAAAAATATATAAATATTGCAAGTCTATTCGGATCCAGCAACGTTTCAACATTTCCATGTCGTCGTCAGGACTCTCGCACGTATTAGGCACCATGAAAAATATGTTTAGTTCATGCATACAATATACCAATATACGTTAAGTAATGAGATATATATATATATATATATATATATATATATATATATGAATTCTAGCTGTAGATTTCTTCAGAGGTTTCAGATAAATACGTTGAAGAACTGTGTTTATGTAAAAATACTCGAGAACAAGTAAGATAATGTTTTTATTAATGCACATTTTTCACATTTTTTTTTTAATATTGAGTTGGGTGAAGCTTTTTTCTGCCTGATGATTTTGTCCAAACACGTATGCGCATATGTAGCCAAAAATAGTTGTATGAAGAGAAATTGTATACTAAACAAATAAATGAATAAATGTGTTAGTCTACATTTATTTATTTATTTATCAGTTTTCATTCTTTGTTGAACAGAGTCTGACAAAGCATGATTGAAAGAAAATGAAACAAGCGTATTAGCATTATGAAGAAGAAACAGTAGTGACGCTTCAATTCGACCCCCAAATATGAATGGGAGAATTGAGCAGGTGCAAATCCAGACTAGTGGGCCGGACGAATCTCACATGAGGACCCGGCAGGTGGGACGATACTTGATTACAGGTACCCATTTCTACCTTCAATATATACGTTTTTATTCTTCATTTATATCTACAAATAAATTATACACATGTACATATATATATATATATATATATATATATATATATATATATATATATATATATATATATGTGGGTATAATTTATTTATAGATATAAATGAAAGATAAGAACGTATATATATATATATATATATATATATATATATATATATATATATATATATGTGGGTATAATTTATTTGTAGATATAAATGAAAGATAAGAACGTATATATATATATATATATATATATATATATATATATATAATTACTAGCAAAAGTACCCGTCGTTGACTGGGTTCAAAAATAGCCTACAGAAAATGGACTCTGATTTATGAAATATGATAGGTTATGAAAAGGAAGGGTTGTAAAGAGATAGCTTCGAATTTGGCTGTATCAAAACCAAAGCAAAATATGCTGAAAGTAAAAATAAAATAGATAAAGCCCATAATTTATTATATCATACCTATTCACACTGAAACACTTATCACAATATTCTGTTGATCTATATTTAAAAAACCTTGTTAAACGTTGTGACATATTTCCATTCTATGGAGGTCAGGCGCGAACGAACACCCCATAATTTTATCATACCATATTTCTTCAGACTAAAACAATTATCAAAGTATACTTACGCAGATAGATATGAAAAGTTTGTATTAAAGTTTGTGCCTATTTCCATTCTATGGAGGCGAGACGCGAACGCAGACCTCACAATTTTATTATACCATTCCTATTTTAGTTAAAATATACTTATCAAAGTATTATTATGTACATCTATATCAAAAACACTTGTAAATGTTTTTGTTTTTTTTTAAATTTTTTGAATGTTTTTATTTCCATACTTTGTGGACCAAGCGCGAACGCAGACCCCACAATTTTAATGAATCATTATTATGCCAGATCAAATATACCCATTTCTATGTCTCGATACATCTTCTATCATTATATGTGATCAGTTTTCTATAATACCCAAGCATATAGGAGCCTATTCGTGACCAGACACACCCAGACGTTCAGCTTTATATTATAGATATATCCCTATACAAATATAATTGGCTGCATATAAGCATACATCTGCTGTAGAGAACTAGAATCTTCAGGCAGGATTTTCTTTACAGAGGATGCTGCTTCTGTGAAAGAAATTACAGCAGAAACATGTATACACACATGTAGCCACTAATATTACAATTACGTTGCCATTGTCATAGAGAACATTTTCGCATTAACACCGAAGTTTATCTCGATTTACATCTAGCAAAACTATAAGGATACAATCATATATATATATATATATATATATATATATATATATATATATATATATATATATATAAGTGAACGTGTTTGTATCTGTGTGTCTGTCTGTGTGTGTATATTTCCCTACGCAATAACTTTGTCAATTTTTAGTCTACATGCTCGAAATTTGATATACAGGGTACTGAGATTGGGGAAAATCTTTCTGATCGGTTTTCGGCCAGAAATTTGGTTGATAAGAGGTCAAAGTTCAACGAGCTGGCCTTTGAGAACTCTACCAGATTCCTCCGCCAATTTTGGGTCGAAACACTTGTAATTTTAGATATAGGTTCCTTGGTCATGGATTTGACTTAATAACTTGAGTTGATTGTTTGCTTGCTTTTTTTTTTACGACCTAACAACCCTTTTCAGGTTATTTAATGCTGAATCCAAAGATTTTGATGAACATTTTTTTTAATAGGGCACATTTGTTGTTTTCAAGTCGGTTTCTATTTCACCCATAGTTGGGACCCTTACATGTACTACCACTCCGGGTCAGAGTGGACCTGGGAGTAATGGTAGTTAAAGGGTGGCTCCACACTCCCCAAAGCCCGCACGCTGGGGCCTCACCACTGGATATACTTTAAGGTCATATCCACGACCAACTTGATTTGAGCTCAAAACAATAAATGTTAAGGGGTCATAATAGGGATAAAATGTTAAATAATTGAACACTTGTTTTTTTTGTTTGTTTTTTTTTTTTTGCTCAACATATACCTCCAAACACCTGGGCAACGCCGGGCCGAAATGCTAGTATATATATATATATATATATATATATATATATATATATATATATATATATATATATATAGGCGTGTGTCTGTATGTGTGAAAGATGTATTCGCTATCTACATTCGATGAGAGTTCAAAATCATAAGCGGTAAAGGTTCACATCCTTTTCGTGTGCTTTTATATGAGTTCACTCAACCGAATCCCCAGAACAAGCTGCAGATCTAAGATTATTTCTGATTAGCGGCAAGACTTTTTTCTTTATTAAATAATATATAGCTGAGATTATTTCTGACAGCTCGCTAGTAAACTCGCCCTCTTTTTTTATAACTCATACGATATGAGATTATATTAAACAAGGCATACACATGATCAGCCTCGCTCTCCTGCACGCGCTGACCTTGCATGAAAGTGTATTATGTTTTGTATTCAGCTACAAGATTAGAAACCAATATAAACTGAGTGTTTAGGGAACTGGGTATAACCCCACATTAAAAATCGACCTTAAATGTCTAACTTTGACCTATTCAGGAAGTGAGTAAATACAGTCTCGTCGCTTGGGCTTACGAATCTTATTAAAATCGGCCACGCTGATGAGCCATGTTGACGATAAAACACGTGTCCGTAGATCATTTAGGTTAACTACATCACCGCAAGATACCCAAATGCATCCAACTGTAAGGATTGCCAACAGACATGAATAAAAGCACATGCACACGTATAGCTTTTGAAATAGTTATTACATCAGAGGATTGTATAATTTTTAATTTATTAAAAGCTCCATCGAATATTGATCTTCTGTTTTGTATGTGGAAATTTATTCCTATTCGAATAGATCCTTACTAAATCAAATCTTTTTTTTTTTTTTTAGATTCTTCCCTCTCATATAAAGTTAGCATAAGTTCAATCCTCCTCGCTAATCTGTTTTCATCCTAATAATACAAAAAAGAAAACGTCTACACCATAGGAAGCAACAGTATCTACATGCTTGTGTAATAGTTTGATACCCCTCTTTGATGAAGACTAAACAGTTAATCTATATCTGACAATAAAACTACAGTGTAACCCGGATATAAGATACCGAAATATGAGGAAAACCGATATAAGAGAGATTTTCTCTGATACTAAATTAGAGCCTGCATTAATGTGTAACCCGGATATAAACACCCCGGATATAAGAGAGATGTACGAACCGTATAAATGTGTCTTATATCCGGGTTACATTGTAATTGAAATATTGAATCCCCATTATATCTCTAGTCTTATATCCGGGTTACATTGTAATTGAAATATTGATCCCCCATTCAATCTCGAGTTTTCCTGCTTACATATATTGGTTATAAAATAATTATACATCGAGGTGAATATGCTAGATGAATAAACAGACATTTCTCTTTTCAAACACACTCGTTTATTTGTTTTTCTTTTCTTTACTCTCATGATTCCGGTCTTTTTTTTCGCATTGTTTTTGGCTTTTAAAAATTCCATATATTCCTTTACAACAATGCTTCAAGCAAACTACCACCTACTATCTCTCTCTCTCTCTCTCTCTCTCTCTCTCTCTCTCATATATATATATATATCAGAGTCTGTAAAGCAGTTTCTGTACGAATACGAGTCAACCTTTTTCCGGGAGTGGGGAAATTACCAAAGGGTCTCTTACTCCCACTGGACTTGCTGCGCCTTAAGAAACTAAAACAGAGGATTTAGAACTGTAGTCATATATATATATATATAAGTTAGCGCATGCGCATTTTGGTCAATATTCAATTCACACAGCGACACGAAAAAAAAATCTTCAACGCAACTTGTAACTGTCAACATGACAACGAATGACAGAAAGCACCAGAAGGCAGAATAAACAAGCTTCTGACCTCTGACCTCGGCCCTCTTAACTAGTTTGTTCCTTTGACATGATATCAATGTAATAGGCTGATCGCTAGGGTGAAGCTTGCAGAGATGCGAAAGAGAGGTGACAGGGCGGATGACGGAGTAAAAATGGAGTGTAATTTGGCCAGAGAGAAAGAGTAGTTTTCAGATAAATTGAGAGGGAGAGAGAAAAATAAAGAGAAAGAGGTGGGGAGAGATAGAATGAGTGGAGCAGGACTGTAAGAAGAGAACTGGAAATAGATGATGGAGAGGGTGATGAATAGGACGAGAGATTAGAATCCGAGTGAAAGATAGAAAATAATTTTAAAACGAGAGACAGAGAATGATAATCGGGAGGAAATGAGGAAGGTGGATGGAGAGTGAATAAGATAGAGAGATAGAAAGAAAGAGAGAGAGAGAGAGAGAAGGGGGAGGAGAGGTTGGAAAAAGCGAGAAAGAGAAATAGATAGAAGTAGCAACGAAGATGGAGATAGACAGATGTAACTAAAAATGGACACATATAGATAAAATGAGAGATTAGATAGAGGAATAAGGATGAGGAAGATGGCCAGACATAAGAGGATTGAGAGTGAATAAGATCGAGAAAGAGAAATTAAAACCAGAGTGAAAAATGAAGAGAGAGAGAGAGAGAGAGATAGATAGAGGAGGGGTCGGAAAAGGCGAGAGAGTGAAAGAGAAAGGCAGAGAAATACCGACTAAGATGGAGATAGATGTAGCTAAAAATAGGCACACATATATAGAGCGAGAGATTAAATAGCACACATATATGAGAGCGAGAAAAAGAAAAAGAACTAGAGCGATAAACAGAGGAAAGGCAAACTCGCAGCATCCTCGAGAGAGGAGGCGAACATGTGTCAACTTGTTTGAGATTTGAACTCATTGACGACAGCTAAAACGCCCTCCACTAGAGAACTAGAGAATTGACGACGTGACAGACGAACAGACTTTAGGCTCACACGGAAATGCATTAAACTATAGTCATCGTTTAGTTTACACAGGTCTATATGCGTTTGAAAATATCTTCCTAAATTGGCACAGTTATAAAACTAGTAGCAAATATACATATTTTCAAAGATAAAAAAGGTCCTGGATATGGCCTTAAACTGTATCCGATGGTGAGGCCCCAGCTTGCGGGCTTTGAGGAGTGAGGATCCACCCTTTAATTGCCATTGCTCCCATGTCCACTCTGACTCTGGATGGTAGTATCTGTTAGGGTCCCAACTAAATAGAACCCGACTTGAAAGAAAAAACAAATATATTCTATTAAAAAATAATTCAAAATCGCTGGATTTGGAATTAAATGACCTGAACAGAGCTGATATGCCGTAAAACAAAAACAACCATCCAAAGATAAAAAAAATATAAAATAAGGAATAAATAAATAAAATGAGATTATTAAGCAATAAATAATAAAGCCAAAAAAAAAAAACGAAAAAAAAAATTTAAGACACTTTGAAATTAATTATATATAAACTTCATATCAAGCTATTTTAGAAAACAATTGCAGTGATAATAAAATAAAATCTAAATATATTTTGTATCAAAAAAACACTTTCGGCTCCAAAAATATTTTGACATAAAAGAGAAAGCTGAGTTGGGTTCTTGTGAGATTAGATCTTCACATATTACATATATTTAAATTAGAAAAGCAAATTATTTCGAACAAAAAATTGTTTCATCAATACTTATCAGCAACTTTTTAGACACTCCTGAAGGAGGAATTCATCTTAATTGGTTTCTTTCCACATTATTTTATCCCTGGCTAGACGTGGTCAAATAGAACCTATTTTGACTGTCGATGTCATCTCCCCTGTTTATTTGTTTATTTGCCCTAATTAAGGCCCTTTTCATTGCATAGGAGTTCATTCGGTCGTTCCGTTTATCCATTGTTTGTAGATCTTGAAAAGGAATCTGTTTTGCCGTTTGTATTGTGATGATATTGTCATCTACTCCAGGTAACTGATCCAAGCGTTTCTTTTTCTATCACATAAACCTATTTTTGTTGTGCTACTTGCCGCTGTTCTATCGCAGCATTACTACTTGCTCAGGTTTCGATGCAATATGTCATAACAGGAATGATGCATCCAATTAACAATTTCTACTCTTTATGATGTTGTATATTTCGAAAAAGACAATCCATTTAAGCTCAATTGGTGGTTCAATTTGCAAGTATCATAATATCAACGTCGATTAACAGCTTATACATTAGCTAGATGTTGTATAGTTCTCGATACCTTTACTATTTCATTTGTTTAACACTAGCAGGCCGCCCGGCATTGCCCGGTCGAAAGGTACGCTTAAATATAATTTTTTGATTAATGCAGATTTTGTATTTATTTGACACAATGATTTATAAAGTTTTAAAAATAAAAATGAATCGTGCGCCACCACCAAAACCAAAACTTTTAGCTTACAATTTATTTTTTCCTTTGACGTTAATGCCTGAGCTATGAAAACATGTTTGCTGCAAGGCTAACAATTAAAATATGAATCAATAGCTATTATTTTATGCATGCATAGTCCTAATGCTGTCGTTCGACCTTCATCTGGCAATTGGGGGGGGGGATTTTCACACTTTCGCACCGATTTGCTCCGGCTAAAACACAAATACAATGTTTCGCGTGGGTTCGAATACTCTATATATTAAGTTTCATGTATGTAGACCAAAAACTGACCGGAGTTTTGTTGGCAAATTTTTTTAAACAAATATATGCATATATATATATATATATATATATATATATATATATATATATATATATATATGTATATATGGTTTGTGTTTACTATGATTTTTTTACGCAAATGTTACGCAAGTATAAATCATTTTAAATGTCTGCATGAATATAATTACACGTAACAGTACAGTAAAGATGATCATCCCATAAGAAAACAGAAAGTCTAATTGGGAATTAATTAAAATGAATGTTTAAAAGAATATGCAAATGAGCTAGATCTTTTGCAGATAAATGCAATTCCACAACACATATATAACAACATTGTATTTTCGTTTTAAATCAATAAAAAAGGGGTTTTAATATTAATAGCAATGCATAAATAACACCCAAATTTATAGGAGTATAGATAACATTGGTTCGTGTGTGTGTGAATATGACTAGCATTGTGAATGTTGTTAAATATAAAGGTTAATCTTGCTTCATGCCAGTCATTGCATAATATATTTTCTCTCCTCTAAAATTAAATATGGTTTTGAACCTTTTTAATTATTAATTTTCTTGCCTGATGAGATCTATTATGAGCGAAACGGTCTGCACATCGTAGCAAGATATGACCACAAAAAAGTAATATGTATACATACATACATATATGTTAAAATATAATTATCGACCGACACGTGTTTTTCCGTCTACGATTCATCAGAGTGGCTGAATCTAGAAACTCATGAGTCGTAGACGACGAATCACGTGTCAGTGGATAATTATATTTTAATCATACATATGCCGCCCCCCCATCGATCAATATATATATATATATATATATATATATATATATATATATATATATATATGTATGGGGGCAGGGTATGTACATGTTTTGCTACACTCTTTCAAGGTATCGATTTGTTTTTTAATCTTATATAGATATATACATATATAACACATGCATACGAAAACTTATAAGCATATAAACGCACCAACATACAAACAGACTTTATATATATATATATATATATATATATAGTGGGGAAGTAGTTGGTCTAATGAAAGATAAATAAAGGAAATTATTTTGAAATACAATAACATACTCCGAATGACAACAGCAGCTGAGCTAATGAGTAAAAAATACAAGAGAAGAAATAATTGCTGGAACGATCGGTGGATGGGGTTTTGGAGAAAGGGTCAAATAATGTTGTAAGTAAAATAAGTCGTTTTGTTTGGGGATCTGCCATAGATAGGTTTTTAATGTAATAAGAGCTCCCTCAAGGTTGTCATATCGGCAGGTCACGTGGCATGCTGTCGAAGGAGGGGCGTAAAAAGTTTAGAGAGAGAGAGAGAGAGAGAGAGAGAGAACGAGAGCGCAAGAAGGAGAAAGAGAGAGAAAGGGGGAGAGAGAGAGTAGGTATTTTGGCTAAGAAGAAGATGTGATATCTGTTCTGATACTACACTTCACTTTTTCTGTCAGAGGAGAAGAAATCCTTGTAGACCGAGTCACTTTTTTTTTTTTAATATTTTCATTTTTTTTTGCGGGGGGGGGGGTCCTATCCAGAGTGCCTCTTTTTGGAGAGCTGGATTTTCCCCACGCTATAAACCGACCTTGTGTCTAACTCTGTCTTCGTAGGATGGCCAGTAAATAGGGATATCTATTTTCCGGTAAAGAGATATATTTAACAGCCGCTTCTCGATTTGTGCAAACAATCAAGATTTTTAAGCATAATTTAAATCCTCTGGTACAATGAATGTAACGGATGGAATCTACTCTTTGTGTTCCATTTAGAAATGACCTTAAAATCTGGGTATTTCTCCACACACACACACACACACACACACACGCATGTATGTACGTGTTTTCTTAATCGATGTATACTTACTAAACTAAACTATTCAGCATGATATCGTCTTTAAAATAAATAAACGACCGGGAGTATTTAAGATCTAGTTTAAGAATCATTAGGCAGGGGTGGTGGCGGATTAAAGTAATTTACGAGATGAATTAACGATTTGCGTGTTCCAAGTTCGAATCCAGTTCGTTCCACAAAATCACTTTGCAACCTTTGATTCTTCTCGTAAATACTCGATGTCTTTCTTGAAAGAATTTTGATTCGAAAAATATTGGGCAACTCATGTTAACAATAGAATCTTTGGATTTATACGAAATGATATGAAGCATCGGGATGCAATCAAGGAAAGAGAAGAATGATATTCAAACATTTAAAATGCGCCTCGGTTAGTCCGGATTCGTTGAGGCAGTTCCATAGAAAATGAAAAGATAAAGGATAAACAATCACGGTGAGCCTTGCTTTCTTTTTCGACTTTCAAACTGTTTTGTTATTTTCTTTTTTTTTCTTTCTTGCAAACTGCTTTTAAAATTTTTTTTTTTTCACTTTCCTACTAAGCAGGTCCTGGATATGACCTTAAACTATATCCAGTGGTGAGGCCCCAGCTTGTGGGCTTTGGGGAGTGCAGAGCCACCCTTTAATTACCATTGCTCCCAGGTCCACTCTGACCCGGAGTGGTAGTACCTGTTAGGGTCCCAACTATGGGTTAAATAGAAACCGACTTGAAAACAACAAATATATTCTATTAAAAAAAATTCTTCAACATCTTTGGATTCGGCATTAAATAACCCGAAAAGGGTTGATATGCCGTAAAACAACCAACCAACCAATCCTACTAAGCAATGGTAACCGTAACCCTTATAATTAATGATCTTATAGAAGGAATTGACACGGGTGAATGTTCTTGAAGAAAGAGAGGAGGGGAAGTAAATAATAACAACGAGGGAGAATTGAAAACAAGAAACAGGATGAAGGCGATGAAGGCGAAGAAGGTGGCAAAGAAGGCGAAGAAGGTGGCAAAGAATGCAAAGAAGGAGAAGCATATGAAGAATAAGAATAAGGCGAAAAAGGAGAAAACGGTAAAATAATGAGAATAAACAAAATGAAACGAACACGAGAAAAATAAACACATAGAAAATACAGAAAAGAAAACAAGAATATAAAGAAGAACAAAACCAGTTGTACGACTACAAACGAAAACAGAAAAGAAAGATACAGTAAAAACGAAAAGAAAATCAAAAAAAATAAATAAACGAGAAGGAAGGACAAAAAGGGGAAATAAAGCAAAAAAAAAAAAAAAAGAAAAAAAAGAAAAAAAAGAAAAAGAGAGAGAAGAAACGAACGAAAAAGAAAAAGAAAATGGAAGGAGAATTGGATGTGAAATGTGAAGAAAAAGATATGAACTAAAAAGGCGAAGAATGAAACCGGTTAAAATAAATGAAAGATAGTGAACATTTTCCGGCTACGAAAATTCCTCGACGAAATGCGTTCTCAAGAATTCGCCATCAAACATCTCAGCTGACCTGTCGTATGAGAAAAGTTGTTCAGACACGAGAGAGTGATAACACCATTAGCAGAGGCACACTAGTGTTGCGCGGAGAAAGACAGATAGAGGAGACGAAGAGTGGTCGGAGGAGGCAGAGAGAGAGAGAGAGAGAGAGAGAGATAATCGAGGTTTGAGCTGTATTGGGAAATGATGCCGGTAAGATGACTAGAGGAGCAATCTTGTTAGCGTTGGAGAAAGAGGGTGCTGGCTTTACGAAAGCAAACAGATTTCGGGAAGACGAAAAAAGTCGAAGACATTTGTAAATGAATCATTGAAAGATAAAGAATAAAAAGTAAGAAGGAAAGAACGAAGGAAATACGAGAGAAAAAAGAACAAAGGGATGGGAAAAAATAAATAAAAAACGCGGGTGCAAGTGAATACCCCCAACACCTGAAAAATAAAAACAAATGAATAACGAAAAATCTTTCTTGTGTACGTACCGGTGACAGAAAGAAAATATCGCGCAGCAAAAAAAGAAAAAAAAATCACGTAGCTTGGAAGAAATTGAAATCTGGAATTTATTGCATAAGATTTTTTTTTGTATTGCACGATAAGCTAGTTCCAACAGATTTTAACTTATAATTTCATTCAAAGACACACATACACAAACCTATCACGGTGATATACACACACGCGCATGCGCGGATCGCACCACCGCCACCACTACAGGTATTCTTTACAAAACAATGTATTTCCAGCCGGCTTCCGGGATATCTTGACATCCGGTGAACAGAAATTAGTTTTAATTGAATCCAATGATAATAATAGACTTTATGGCCCTTGTATGAGTTAAACCACAACAAATAATAAACACGTATCCTTCACACTTACTGGATAAAAAAAACACATAAAGTACCTTTGTGATAGAGGGTGTTATATAAGGAGTCAAAATAACACCATTACTACTACTACTAATACTACTACTAATACTACTACTAATACTAATAATAATAATCACTTTAATTGTTATAAGCAATTATAAACATAGAATTGAATTAAATTGTATTATATTATATATTTATTGCATTATATTATTGAGATGCTGAATCTCTATGGTTCCAGGTGATAATTGTCTGAAGATAGCGGTTTCAATCCTACCCAAAGTCGGCCAGAGGCTTACTTGGCCAAAACCTGGTGAGACGACAACAACTATGGATGGCAGTAATTGCTGAGAATACAGATTCGGAGTTCATATCCCGTCGCAGTTGCCACCTGACGAAGGCGAGAGGAACAGTTGGCCAAACGTCGTAAAACAACAACGAAGAAAGATGAGAATAATAGTCCGCAATAAATAAATTAATAAATTGTATTAGAATCGGCAGAGGGAGCCACTGTGCTGCCGATCATGTGCAAATAAAGTATATGAATTTTGGCATTTTAATATATATATCACAGGAGCTTGACCAAACAATTAAACAGATCAGGTAAATATCTATGAGTTAAACAAAGTTAGTTTTGCCCTAATATTTTTCCATACAGATAAAAAGAAAATGAATGCCCAAATATTTAGTTTTCGGATTAAATTATGTTTGAGGAAATCGCGTTCATTGTTCTAACCCCCACATGACACATCTTTAATTTTTCATTTAAGAACATCTCACCCTTTCTCACTGTATGTTAGTTGACCACATTCCGCTCTTATGTAATACGGTTACTATCACTCTCACTTCCGTCTCTGTCATATATATATATATATATATATATATATATATATATATATATATAAAACAATCGAAAATAAAAGGGAGTGAATAAAATATATTAGAAAAAATTCATTATAAAAATCAATATGCCTACTCATACTATTTAACGCTTAGATATTGAAAGAAAAGATGGATACAATGTTACATTTCTGCGAAATGTAACATTGTTTCATTAACGTGCATTTATATACAGTAGAACCCCAGTATACGGCATTAAGAATAAGTAACCAAATAGTAACTATTACAGTATATAGTAAACATGTATATTATCCAATAACATGATAATTAACACCGCAAGTTGGGGCAAATACCGTAAGCAAAGGTCGGAAAAATATCCTATTCTACATCGTAACATGAAAAAAAAGAACAAAAGTAAAAACGTATTCTAGGGCCACCGTATTCCGGGGGTTTTACTAATATATATATATATATATATATATATATATATATATATATATATATATATATATATATATATATATAAAGCTTTTTTTTTACCTTGAAAACTATATAATAAAAAATTTATTAGGAGTCTTTTGTTGGAAAATTATTTTGTCAGCAAGTTATTTAACGTCCTGCAATCGTTGAACAAACCTGTTTTCTCGAACTTAAAATAGTGTTATATTTTCAGAGATCATCAGTTGTTTACAAGGAAACACTGTCTCGACGGTATATATATATATATATATATATATATATATATATATATATATATATATATATATATATACCAAGAAAAATATTTTCTGGATATAAACAACTATATATATGCGTGTATGTGTTTTATTTTCTTTATTTGAAGATTGTAATGCTGGGTATGAGGAAGCCAAAGCAGCTGTCATTGCCCTGCTTTTTATTAAAACCAGCCGAGAGCTCTTTTTAGTATCCCCTTGTTCTCTTAGTGTAATTATCTGCATCTATTTTGCACTTGGTTCACCAGGAATATTAATTAGGTAGGAATTCAGGTTCTTCTTCATAAGCCCTGTGACACCTATAATAACTGGTATGGTTGATATCTCCCTAAGTTTCCAGTTTTTTTTCATATCATACACGAGACCTTGATATTTAGTCTATTTCTCCCTTTCAGGTCAGTTCAGACCTCCATATTTAGGGACATTCACTTCAACCAAGGTGTGTGCGTATGTATGTGTATGTATGTATGTGTGTACGTATATTTAAAAGAGAGAATGGTTTTATTTATGAAAAGTTCTTCTAGACTAGTTGCACGACCTGGGCCTGCCCTACGATTAAAGTTACTAATAAAGTTAAAAATATCACCATAGTCGGAAAGTACAAAGTCCAGTTTCGATTCATAGCTGGAGGGAGGATGTATGGTTTCAGATGTTAATTATGAGATCCGATACAACGCCGCGCAAACCAAAAATAAACTACAACTAAAAAAATATAAATTCACGCGGTACATCTCTCACAATCATCAGGAATTTTATTCAAAGCACTTTTCCGTTTATTACCGTCTTTGAAATCATGAACTTGACACTGAATTTTCCTCCCAAGGGGGTCACTAAAATATTAAGGTCAGAAGAGGTCAAACAAGGTTTCTTTTCATGCAGAACGTGCCCTTTGCTTCTTTTTGGGCATCAGGGAAAGGGAAAAAAGCTCTTTGAGAAGGAGTTACATTATTGCTTATACTTTTAAAGCGCCCCTACCGGAGAATGCCAAAGGGGCTACCCAGGCCTTATTTATTATTTTTATTATTATTATTATTTTTTTTTTTTTTGCTTGTCAAGGTACACGTTCTGCAGGACGCCGACTTTTCTAACCCTACTTTCTGACTTTTATCAAATCATCCCGCTGTGAAGGGAGGTAAATAATTCATTAAAAG
>NC_136516.1:51601176-51626176 GCF_053919585.1 Euprymna scolopes
GCTGAGAAGGTTGGTCAACAGATATAGCGATTTGGAAGCCTTGTGTTTCCCCACTATATCAATTCGCAATAAAACTCTCTCTCTCTCTCGCTATATATATATATATATATATATATATATATATATATATATATATATATAGCAGGGAGACTCGACGTTACCCGAATCTGAATTAGGATCAACAAATGCTCCACACTTCCAATACAGTTATGGTCATCAAAATCGATGAAATAACTTTTTTTTTCGATCGAATCGATTGATTTCTTGGTCTAGCAAGGTGCCCACCATGGATCAGCAAGAAGAAACTTCACATGTGACGAAGTTCACAATACATTGTTGCCAACATTTCACTCTAGAGAACCTGTTGTTGATTTTATAAAACATTTTTTATAGCATGTTTGCATTGAAGTTTAAATGCAAACTTACGTATCGTGCTTCAATTGTGCTCAAAACAAAAACAATCATTTCAAACCCACCTTTGCCTTATAAAAAAAAACTTATGCCAACTTTATGCGTGGAGCCTTTCTACTTGTGCGTTGATAAAACTTTTGAAATGCACTTGCGATATGAGGCTTCATCAGAGTGTTAACTTTGGGCAAATTCGAAATTCGCCTTCTCTAATGCATATATACATATATGACTTAAAAATAAATCTTATGAAATTAAGTTAATATACAAAAGTAAGATCTAAATTTATTTTTCTTTCTTTGAAGATTATAACGTTGGGAATGCTAACATTGCCCTGCTATTTATTGAAACCAACCGACAGCTCTTTTTAGTATCTTCGCTGTTCTCTTAAGTGCAATTGTTAGGATCTCTTTTGCACATGGTTCACCAGGCATATTAGTAAGGTAGGACTTTAGGTTCTTCTTCATAAGCCTTGTGGCACCTATAATAACTGATATCATTAATATCTGCCTGACGTGTCGCCCGAATGGTACGAGAGCATATATATATATATATATATATATATATATATATATATATATTACATACAGGTGATTCGTCAACAAACTGATTGCTTCGCTGTATCACAACTATTAAATGTGGCTAGACAAGCAAGGATTTAAAGCCGAGATCAGGACACGACCGTACATTCTACAGTCGACGAATTTAACTATTCGGCTGTTAAGCGCGTGCACGTGCTTAAGTGAAAAACGATACTTTCTACTACCGATGTGTGCTCCATTCGTTTGTATGATGTTCCATTTGTTCCCAAGCTTTTATCGATTTAAATATCAATTTCAAGCCTTTTTCATGAAGTAAGATCAATACAATTATCAAATGCTGACGTAATATGTCTTGGCCATGTTGGTCCACTGATTGGATTATTATTAGTAGTAGTAGCAATAGTAATATTGTCTGCTGCTACGTATGCAAACGTACACACACACACACACACACACATCAAGAAGGTGCATTCAAGATTTGTTAAAATAAAGCAAATCACTAAAGTCATAAATATGACGAGAAAAACAGCACAAGGAAATGCAGTGGGATTTTATGAGAAAAATTTAATTAGTCCTTTTTTATTGTAATAACTTGCAATCAAAAGAAATAATTGACGTCTTTAAAAAAGATAATTAAATCTTAATGTTTCTAAAATGGGACGCGTAATTTATTACAAATACATAATTTGATAGCGGGTTCTGGGAAATGAGGCAATTTGCACACTATCAATTATATATATATATATATGTGTGTGTGTGTGTGAGAGAGAGGAAATATATTGATAATCGAAAATTATATACTAGTGTTTATAGGGTTATTAATCAATTTGAAACAAGGAATACAATATAGTGTGGGGCTTATAAAAACTCAATATGGCAGGCTTTTCGAAGCATTCATAACTTTTACACACTATAATTGTATTCCTTACTTTCAAATTGATTAATAAATATATATGCGCCACTGTATATGTGTCAATATATTGTTCTCTAGTATATACTTCTTTCATACCTCTATCTCTCTCGCCTTATGAGAGAGAGAGAGAGAGAGAGTAAGAAATTAGAAATACAGACTAAAAAAAAGATTGGAGAAAATTAAACTACTACATTGATTCTTCAATATGGACTTTAACAACATCCCTATTATTAAAAGAAAAAACAACTTTTTGCCATAATAAAAATATTTTTTTAATTAACTGTTTTTTTTTTTTTCATATATTCTGTTTATGTAGATTATAATAATTTTTCTTTAGTATATATAGCAACCCCTACCTTAATTTTTTTTTTCAGTATTTAAATAAATTTTTGGGACACTTAATATGTATACAATCTCCCATAAGATTGATAGCAATATACCGCAATTTTCTTCTACGTAAAAAATATAATTGTGGTACGTTTATTTGACAATTCCTGGTCTTTATTATAATTATAATTATATATATATATATATATATATATATATATATATATATATATATAATGACGACTTATTCTCTTCTGGCGAGAGACATTTAGCTTCGAAATACATTGCCCTAAAACGGATTCTTCCTCATTTTCCCTTTCTCTACCCCTTATTGACTTGATAAGGTAATAAAGCCCCTATGTAACTTCACTCTTTATCTAATGATAATATATATATATATATGTATATATATATATATATATGAGAGAGAGATAAATGTTTGTGTACATAAATATGTGCGTGTGTGTGTTCGTATATTTATGTATGAAAAATTATAGACAAAACAAAATGCATACTTGCATATATAAATTTATTTGTCAATTCAATCAGAAAAATACATCGATGGAGGAGTGGATATAAATGTGTTTTATACCTAAGCATTTCGACGCCTAATGCTTCTCATAAAAAGAGATAGTGCTAAATAACAGAATGCAGTGCAACATATAGTTAAAAGGTATATTCGAAGAGAAATATTTTTTTAAAATCTTATATTTAAGGAGGTTGAGTTTGTTATAATAAGCTCAGTGAATATATAATATCACCTTCAGGGTATATATATTGTTAATTGCTATTTCAATCATCAAGAGTCAATTCACAATCATTTTTTTTTATAGGCGAATTTTTATATATGATAAATGTAAATATAAAATTTTGCTATATATTAAAAAAATAAATGATTGTTGATCGACTTTTTGTTTGTAACTGGAAAGAAAATTTACAATTTATATATATATATATATATATATATATGTGTGTGTGTGTGTGTGTGTGTGCGTGTGTGTGCGTACGAGTGAGAGAGAGGAGGGGAGGGGCGGTATATAATTCGGGTTTGACATGTTCAACTAATAAGCCTAAGGAGGGAGAAATTCTAGTCTTGAACATTTGTTTCGCAGTTTCACGACTTGTATAAGCTTCGGCGTTGTTCAATTGTTGAAATAATTATACATACACACACACACACACATATGGCTTATTAACTGATTGACCGGTACTTATTATGAAAGGGTCGATTGTCAGTCGGGCTTTTAAAAATAGAAGTACAAAAAATGGACGCGAACAGCTCGACGAAATGAAAACAAAGTCCAATGTTTAATCTAAGCAATTTCGTGACTTTTCGCCATTGCAAAACTCTTTTTTCTTAATTGCATATTATATTTTCTTTTTTATACACGGGTAGACGTACTTGCAGAAAAAAACTATGTCGACAGAAATACCCAGCGTCGTTTCGTGTATTCGAAATATGTAGGACTGAATTCACGACCACCCCCACCATATATGACTATGGACGGAGGAAGTACAAGATATATTGGTATTCTCAAAAACACTAATTTCTCATCGGTATACTGATGCTTTTTTTTCCAGTGTATCGTGCAATTTTAAATTTTTACCAGGATTTATTTTGGTTCTTGTCCAAAATAACCCTTACTTAAAAAAATAAATAAAAGTCTGAATTTTTCTATGTATATGTACCAAATAAAAATATCATATTCCAAAAATCATGTCAATTTATCAAGTAGTTTTATTTTAATAAAGAAGTTTATTTATGAGCGATTAATGAAAAATCGCAGTCATTACAACATAAATTACATAAGTATGAATTACTGTTGAGTTATCTTCCTTGTTTTTTTAGATCGTTTTCAAAACAGCAGATGAGATAATTTCCTTCTCATTTACTCATAAAATTTGATATTCTTATTTAAATATAAAAATACGTGATTTCTGGAATACGATATTCTCGTTTTGGCACGGGTGCGTACATCATACAGATTGTTTTGTTTTTCTTTTAGTATTTTTGTTTTTAATATAGGGTTATTCTAGACACGGACCTTTAATTGTTTATATCTAGAATTTGTTTATTATTTAAATTGCTTCACTGTAGATTGGTAGAATTCAGTCGAAGATTTACCTGTTTATTATTACATTTATTCGTCCAAATATTAACATATTGCCCCTTGAGCTACATGGATTACGGTGAGTGTCATTTATAAGAAAGCAGCTAGGCTAGGGAGTTGGGAAGTAAGAACTAGGAAAACAGTACGAGATTAGTTTGATTTTGTTCATTTAGTGTTAGAAGTAAGACGTTAAAAATCTGTCAAGATTACTGATTACGGTAAAAGGCGATTGGATGTGACAATGGCCGAAACGTTAATATTACAAGATTAGGAAAACGGTTGGAATCATGTAAAAATATGGTACATTTCAGATGTTTGCCCTATTAATTTTGTTTATTCGTGAAGTTTTTAACAATTACCTTTCTATATTTCGACACCGACGTCAAATATGATAAGCCCTGAAAATCGGTTAAAATTCCGACCGCGAGGGAAAGTGGGAAGGAGGCAGGCACAGATATCGGAAAAGGGAAAAGGCAGCAACAAGATTATGATAGAGAGAGAGAGAGTGAGAGAGAGAGAGAGAGTGAGAGAGAGAGAGAGAAGAAAAAGAGATAAAAATACTGTTTAGGTAGGGGTGAGATAGGCAGGAGTTTGTGACTCTTTGGTTTTGTAATAAAAATAAATTTGTGAGAGAAAATTTAAGACTTTGGTCTGGAAGATATATTACGATAATAATTGAAGGTTCACACAAACACACACATACGCACGCACGAGCGCGCATGTGTTTAAAAAAGGGAAAAGCACGAACAGAATTCCAAAGATTCTTTACCAAATATAAAATATTTATACAAAACGTTCTGATACATATACGAGATGGTTCATATATCAAATTAGTGGATAAACCTGTTGACAAATTAATAACGCAAACATCTCTAAAATGAACCAATAGCTCGGTCGTGAAAATGACGTTTTACCCAGAAATCGAGGTCATTTCTACGGCCGAAATAGCAGAAATGCGTTTACGTTATTATTTTAATCAGACTGGTTACACCTTTATTCACTAATTCCATCACTTTAAGTAAGCATTCCATTAATGAGAATTTCAGAATCATGATACTTCCGTCGATTTTAATGTATAAGGTCCGCCACAACGACTAAGTTGTTCCGAAATCCAAAATGTATTTGTCTTTAGTAATGAAGGTTTTGTACAGAACCAACAACTCTTTTTGGTACAACCGTTAGCCTCAGTAAGTGCAATGGCTGCCAAAAGACAAAACAAAGAGTAAATGTCAGGTTTTACATCAGTTTTCCTTCTAGATGCATGTCTTAGCGAACAAGGTTTTATCTAACACAGTATGTTAAACACGACCCCAGATACCAACCTGAAAATTTCTACGCCCCGGCGCGGTACATACAACGCTTAAAATTTCAAAATGGTCACCCCATGTGGTACTGGCCAGACTCAGCATTGCTTAAATTCGGTGGTTTGGCGAAACCCGGTGCGTCAACGTGGTTGTGCCGCATATTTTCTTATATTTTCAGAATACGTACATATTATATGCATATGCACGTGTGTATACCTAAACTTATATATGCATATATGCAGAGAAAAATGATAATTTATTAATTAATCTTATATATATATATATATATATATATATATATATATATATAGGGTGTCTAAAGAGTCACTGAAGAGTTTTGAACTTAAATAGATTCTTTATTTTTTAGGATATATCTCTTTAATTTTAACACAATCTGAATAAGATATTGGCAATTATTTTTGAAGTGCAAAGTTTGAAGAATCTTTATTAAAAATAATGTATTTTAACTGTTTTCGATTTTCAGCTTCGCATATTTGTGCTCTTTCAAAAAAATTAATCATGACAGAATCCCTGGATTGCAATTGGACTCCCTTATTTCGTTCATGTTTTCCTTCTATTCTTGTAGGGTTTGGGATTTGACGTTTCGAGGTCGGTCATCTCGCGGAACGAAACAAGAGAGTTAAATCGCATTCTAGAAATTCTGCAATCCGTCATGGATGTTTTGGAAAGAGCACAAATATGCGAAGCTGAAAATTGGCAACATTTAAAAGATATTATTTTTCATAAATAAACTTTTTTTTTAATTTTATATTTAAATAAAACAAAAATCAATGTCTTAATCAGATTGTGTTAAGATTATAAAAAAGATATCATCAACAATAAAAAATCTATTAAAGTTCAAAATCCTTTAGTGATTTTTGGACACTGAATGTCCTTATAAACTCGAAAATCTTTTTCGGCATTTGGAAAGGGAATCCTTAATTTAATCCACAGGGGTAGCTTGATTGTGTCTCATAGCCGATGGCCGGGAAGAAATCTTAAGTAATTCTTAATTGTATGTTGTGTGTCGCCTGTAAAGAGAATCGAACCTCCAAGTCACTTACACCAATCAGTGTGTCAAATAAAAATATTTTTTTTTGCATCTTTTTCATTGCACCACGGATTTATTTGGTTTAATCATTATCGGCAGCTTGCCGAATATACCATTTACAATTTCCATTTCAGAGAAAGTTTCGTTAGTTTACAAAAAAAAAAAAAAAAAAAAAAAAATGCAAAATTACACATAAAGAATTTTTTAAATGCCGAATAGTAACAAAAATAGTAGATATACTTGTTAGTATGTAGGTAAGTAATTACAGGTAATACCAATTATTCTTTCGAATGTAATGACGCGAATAGGTAGTTAAAAAAGAAGAGGAAGGAAAGCGCTGGCTTTGAGCCGGGAAAACACCTGAATTACTTCTTAGCTCATACCTATATGTCTTACCTGAGGAATAAAGGTATTATTAAAATAATTATCAATTGCTTCACTACAAGGTGTTGATATTTTTGGAGAAAGCTTTCTTGTATGTAATTGAAATTACTTATCTGTAATGTCTAACTACTTGCGTTCAGGTTACGATATACTTACAAATTGTCTTATACCTACTTTCTGAGGAATGAGGGGTGGGTCGACGGTAGAGATCAGTAAATTATTCATTGTTTTTTTGTCCTTCAGATTAGCATATTGAAGACATTGCCAAGCCTGCTGTAAAGAAGGTGAGTTCCCTCTTCTGCACTAGTAAATGACTCACACCAGAGAGTAGTCTATATTTTTACAAAGTCACAATTCTCCCATGCATGTAATATTGTTGAACACCTGTGCTAGTGCATCAACCACTTACCTCTGACTTTCTAAAAAAAAAAAAAAAGGTGGGGGAAGATTTAATAAGTCCCTCACTGTCGGCAAAACTGAAACTCTCTTCCCATCGCTGCAATGTTGCATTACCGCTTTCCAAGTAATTTAACGGAATGTGCTCTGATGAACTCCTACTACTTGTGTCCCTTCGTCGCACATAGTGACTAACACAAGAGGCAGCAAAATCCTATGCTTTTACTGTTGAGGTCCCTAGATGTCACAAAGCCTTCTATTCTAATAGTTTCTTACCGCAGACTGCAAGACTTTGGAACTTGCTTCTCTGTGTGTAGGTATAAGAAATTTAAATATAACGCGATAAGATATATCTCGCTGTCTAATTTCACACACTCCCCTCACATAAACTTTAACGTTTTATTACTATTAACGTTTACTTAACGTTGGAGTTAACCGTATAACTACATTCCAAATATCTTTTTACCAAATTCTCTCAACATTCTAATATTGCAGCACATTTTTTACAGATCAGTTTAGGTACGCAGAAACAATCATATTATTGTGTCAATATCAAATATTTTCATGCGCATATTCTTCAGAAAAAATAGAATGTTTTTCTTTACGGCATAGAAAGAATTATGCATGTCAACTGGAAAAATGAAATTCCATAGAAGATTCAGTATTGCGTAGGTACCTCAGCCAATATCTTGGAACATATTAATCAATCGTATATTACTAAATAGTAACTGAATTCTGTCTAGATTCCTTATTGGGGGAGTAGTATCTCCACAGAAGATCCACGAACGAATCTGTCCTGGTTTTGGATAACAGAAACAGCTTCACGGTAAACAGCTGTTCTCCGTTTTCTATTCAACAATTTAAGTCAAGACTTTTTTGTAATTTCCACAGTTATATAAGTTATTCAACATTTCATAATCATCGATTTTCTAGCAAAGAATATCGTTATGCAAGGGTTATGTTTTCGATATGTTCAACTTAGGAATACTAAGAATTTGAATTGCATTTTTTTAAATTTCAGTTTAGTACTCTTATAAAACACTCCAAGATTGTGTGTGTATATATATATATATATATATATATATATATATATATATATATATATATATATATACACACAAATTATTTAATTAAAAACAATACATATTTCAGAATGGTACCATGATCTCAGTAAAATGGGTAGGATTTTATATAATGTGTAGTTTAGCTCTGGAAGTCTCATGATGAGTGCTTAATTATTGATTTCTACATACCATACAAAATACTTTATATATATATATATATATATATATATATATATATATATATATATATATATATATATATTAGTGTTTGTGTGTGTGAACATAAAAAGAATCATTAAAAAATATTTTAAATGTTTAAGCAACAGAATTGTTTGTTTTTTTTAACAATTCTTGCTTATCTACTTGTGTGCGTGTGGATACCTCAATATACACACATACATAGATACATGCATGCATAGATGTGTGCGTATGTATATTACTAATGGAGATTTTGTATCTGTTTGAAGCTGAAACAATATTCTTTCAATCCTCAAATCACAAGAGTGGGAGAGTAGTGCACTACTTGTTCTATTACCACACAACCACCTTTCCGGGGTTTACCTTAGTCGGAGAGAGTGTCGTGTAGTGTCGTTTCTGTATATTTTCATTCTTTTGATTAATCTAGAAAAGAAAGAAAACCGTGTCACTCAATAAACGCTCTCGTCATACTGAGGCGTGACAATCCATCCGTGCAAGACTGTTTCGCTTGCACAACAGACGAAACAGCTTCCAAACCGAAATCGTCCCAAATTCGACACCCATTTCCCGCCACACCCTAAATAAACATTCACGTTCACCTTAAAACATCTACCCACCTTAGACATGGCCCCCCGGATTTCGGCTTTGAAGCATGATCGAAACAGCTAAGAGGTCGGCTTAAGCGTGCAAGTTGCGTTAATAGTCAGAGTTCAATCCCAGTTAGTGATAGAGAGACGTCATACGTATACAAGGTAATGGAACGTGTTTAAGTGCCAGAGAATTAAAAGTTGTAATTAAGAAAATTATGCATATATCCATACACATAGGTAAATATGTATGTATACATACATCTAAATACATATTCACATACATAGATAAGCGCATATATTCACATAATTAGATAAATATTTACCCACAAAGTAAATACACAACCGCATACATATCCGTAAATATATACTTATAGAAATACATATTAACAAATACACATATATACCTGCTTTTATAGATACACACACACACACACACACATACACACACATATATATATATATATATATATATATATATATATATATATATTATACATTCATACACACTTAATGTTTGTATCGTTGTTGGTTCAATCTGGCTTATAAAATATGTGCGAGCAGATGCACCGGCATACCGTATAGGCGCGCCTCGCGTAAATAGTGATAAACTAAACTTTTCTCAGAGAGAAAATAAAGCCTGGGAGTGTGGCCATACTTTAGCTTGGCAGCAACGAAACCATTGTGAACTGATTGTCGAGGATACATTCTCGACTGATACAATTAACACCTACTCTCGCTGTGTTACATATGTCTATAGGTTTTTAAAAGTTTTCATTCTGTAATGTAAAGACTCAATTACAGTCTCTTAATATGATCGATATATAATATATCTATACATATAGATATTTAAAGATTAAATATATATATATATATATATATTTAATCTTTAAATATCTATATGTATAGATATATTATATATCGATCATATTAAGAGACTATATATATATATATATATATATATATATATATATCTAGAAAGAGAGAGAGCGAAAGAGAGATCAACACACATACATATGTGTGAGTGTTTGAATGCAGTATTTGATTATCTTCATTTTTTTTTCTAAAAGCTAATTCTATCTAAATTAGGAATAACCGACGCGAATCAATATTTAATACGAGATTCGATTGAAGATAATCGGTTCTAAGTGATAAAATCATCCAGAAGTGCAGAAATTCGATTAAAAACTCATCTAGTACTTCCAATAGTACTACCAACACCTGAACCTTTTAAAGCATAATTAACTCCACGCCGTGAACCTAAGCCAAGATGTGATGTATTTGGTCTATATGAAGAATGATACATGATTTACTTTTAGTTTAAAACAGTATGTAAGCTGACATTTTTATCTATACTATAAATACTATCGATAATAATACGAATACTATTAATTATACAACTGTTATTACTACATAGCCTCGGTGCCCGGAGCCCCGGGTGTTTGGAGGTGTGTGTTCAGCAAAAAAAAAAAAAAAGTGGTGGTAGGCAGGCAGGCTCGAACCCGTACCGCGAAGGAGGAAAAGAACGTAAAAAAAAAAAAAGACCTGACATCTTTGCTGTTGCGCTCACCGCCAAACCGGAAGTGGCGTAGGTTTAATTTAAGGCTAGACAATCGAAAAAAGTAGATGACTTTAGAAAATGTAAGCGACTCCCCCCCAAAAAAAAAAACGAGCTCTCCCTGCAGAAAGTACCCAGTTGATGGTGAAAAAATTAATGTTTTTAGCCAACTATTCGATATTTGTCGTCCGAAGGATCGCGCTTCAAAACGCGGAAAGTTAAAGGCAGACATACAAACATACATACATACGTTTAAACAGACAGGTAAGTTTTATATTATAGATAATTCACAAACTTAATATTAATATACGTTGGCTTGCCAGGTGATCATGAGTAGCGTCAAAATTATTATATTACGACTAATGGGGGCGTAAAATACGCTTAAAAATGATATTTTAATTTGTCTAGAGGTCGTATATATTATTATAGGGTCATAACTTCAAAAGTAAAAAAAGTATTTGGGTGCCATCAGCTAGAATCGAAACCGAAGTATTCAAGGCCGGTGACGTTGCACTGTACTTACGTAACGCGCATATAAACCGATTAAAATGATAATTTAAAATGAGATGAATGTACTGATTTAAAAAGAGATGAATGTACCGATGTAAGGTTTAACGACTTTTCCAAGTTGAACTCATTTTTGACTGTTTAAAAACAATTTTAACCATCTAAAAGGCCCATAAAAGAACGGACCGTATAAAATTCAATCATTTCAGCCCCCTAGCGCTACTCTGCGACTTTTAATTCCGGAGAGATGGAGTTTAAAAATATGGAGACAGACATATAGCAGTTTATATATTAGAGTAGTATTACTAACGAGGGAAGTGCTAAATGTTTTGCAATATCGAGATAAGCAAAAATACTGGAATCTTTGGAGACTTGCTGAAATTCAGATTCCAATTATATACATTAGAAAATCCAACATCTGTAACTCTGCTGTTGGTTGTCTGCATGATGACGAAATGGTCCGTAAAGAACTGGATCCTTTTAAAAGTGAGTAAACAAATGGTCACTAGATAACAATTTTCTATTCTTTATACCACACACACGCGCGAGCGTGTGCGTGTATGTGTGTATGTGTGTACGTGTGTACCTGAGTGTGTGTGTGAAAAAGTGTCGGAAGAAGTAGACAGACAGCTGTTAAAACCGAAAACGATAGAAAAGAAAGGACTAGAGAAAGGAAGAGAGAATGACGAAAACAACAATGGAGACTGCGAGAGGGACAGGCACAAACAGAAACTCAGAAAAAGAGTGAGAAACAAATACAAACAGGAAGAAAAAGAGGATGAACAAGGGCAGAGAGAGAGAGAGAGAGAGAGAGAATGGAACAGCAATAAAAGGGAGAGAAAGAGATAGAGAAGAAGAGGGACAGACAGTGCGCGATAAGGGGCAGACAGAAAGAAAAAGAAAGCGAAACAGATGTATTATAATGACCATCGTTAACGGCGAGTCTCACCACTAAAACATGTGTTAACGCTACTAAATGGCTAGTTACTAAGTTACTAAATGAAATTGTCGTTTATCGTCATCCTTGTGATGTGACTAATTTTTGGTGACAACTCCAAAACAGAAAATAACAGCCGCTATTAGTCGCCCAACGACCTTAGTAACCTCCATTCACCAGTCGATCGTAAACGACGACACATTTACACCGAGTTTGCCAGTTCGAAGCAGTGACGAGCCTATAACTATCACGATTGCTTTAACTACTTTCTCTTTTTCTTCCAGTCGTAAACACAACTGCACATTTGTTAAGCATCGCTCCATAGCACTTAGTTCCACATCTAATCATGTGACTAAACATATAAAGTATTACAAAATCTCAACCCTCCATTCCATAATAAAGACCAGTGTAAATTTATTCGCATATATATATATATATATATATATATATATATATATATATATATATATATGTGTGTGTGTGTGTGTGTGTGTAGGAAAACATAACACGCACATCAATTTGTTGTTTTCTTTTTTAATTATATATATATATTTGTTATTATATGCAAATATATATATATATATATATATATAAAATGCTGTGATATAAATAAAATGTGAATACACAATATATGAAAAGCAGAAAGAACTATTAAACATAGAAAGACACTAATAAAAAGAATCGAAACAATGATTTAGTTATATATAAAGATATATATATATATATATATATATATATATATATATATATACACACATACACACACATATATATATATTCTATCTAACTATATATTATGTAAATTGAACTGTATGTGTGCGAGTTTGTTCCCTTGGGACTCTTAAGCAACTTGGCCGATTCCTTTTAAATTTTATACAACTATACTTTATATGACTGACAGTGTTCTTAGATAGGTTTTGTGTCGGGATGTTTTTGTTAGGTATCGATAATCGAAAAAATCACATTAAAGATGGAACAGGCGATTCTTATTAAGTAAACAGCTTATACAGGCTAACATCAAAAGTGCGTTTGAGAAGTTTCATT
This sequence comes from Euprymna scolopes, assembly GCF_053919585.1. Classification (NCBI taxonomy): domain Eukaryota; kingdom Metazoa; phylum Mollusca; class Cephalopoda; order Sepiida; family Sepiolidae; genus Euprymna; species Euprymna scolopes. Next base: position 51,614,508 of record NC_136516.1, read on the forward strand.
ACCGCACAAGAAAAAAAGTCTGACATATAGAATCAACAGTAGGTTATTTGATATGACAGTGATGTGTTCGAAATTCATGTTTCTGTTTAGCGTGCAATTGAAGTATGATACTTAACTTTTACATTTTTAATTTTAATGTCAGCCTTTCTACATAAAATAATTTTATAAAATCACCAGTATTTTCTCTACAGTGCAATGTAAGCAACAATGTATTGTAGACTAATTCACTGCAGGATGGCATGTAAAGCTTCCTTCCTGTTGCACGGCAGTAGGTCCCCAACTAAAGCAGGTAATTATTCGTGTTAATTTTTTTTTTTTTTTTAACATGCGAATTCACTGGTTTCAGTGATAATAGAACATGTATGGGTTAAACATTCGTTGATACATATCCAGTCCCAAGCAACATCGCGTCTCCCTGCTAGCATATATAAGTACATGACATTATATATATATATATATATATATATATATATATATATATATATATATATATATATATATATATATATATATATATAAAGTACATGACTGTATATAGAATTTCAAGTAAATAAAACTAATAAAATTATATAAGGACACAAAAATATTCAAAGTGTTTAAATCTATTCATGATTTGAAGTAAATCTTATATACGAATATATTTAACTAAACCATTATTTAAACATACGTAAACATAACTATTTATAGAATTCTACTTCAATGTTTAACTAATTTTATATAAGTCGCACTAATTATTTTTCAGAATTTTTTTCAACAGTGGTCAATACACAAATAATGCTTAGTCGGAGCATGCAGACGTACTTATGATAAGGAATTTATAACATAAGTTTCTCTCTCGCTCACTGTCTCTACATATATATATATATGTGTATATTATATAAATTAATGTATTATATATATTTTTTATCTATTAAATATATTATAAAAATAAGTTCTATATATTTATTATGTATAATATAAATGAATATTATATACATATATCTACACATATCTACGCACATATATATACATCTCTATACTGATATATATACACATACATATACACACATCTATAGATATATACACATACATATACACACATCTATACATATATGCACATACATATACACACATCTATACATATATATATACACATACATATACACACATCTATACATATATATATACACATACATATACACACATCTATAATATATATATACACATACATATACACACATCTATAATATATATATACACATACATATACACACATCTATAATATATATATACACATACATATACACACATCTATACATATATATATATACACATACATATACACACATCTATACATATATATATACACATACATATACACACATCTATACATATATATACACATACACACATCTATACATATATATACACATACACACATCTATACATATATATATATACACATACACACATCTATACATATATATATATACACATACACACATCTATACATATATATATATACACATACACACATCTATACATATATATATATACACATACACACATCTATACATATATATATATACACATACACACATCTATACATATATATATATACACATACACACATCTATACATATATATATACACATACACACATCTATACATATATATATACACATACACACATCTATACATATATATATACACATACACACATCTATACATATATATATACACATACACACATCTATACATATATATATACACATACACACATCTATACATATATATATACACATACACACATCTATACATATATATATACACATACACACATCTATACATATATATATACACATACACACATCTATACATATATATATATACACATACACACATCTATACATATATATATATACACATACACACATCTATACATATATATATATACACATACACACATCTATACATATATATATATACACATACACACATCTATACATATATATATATACACATACACACATCTATACATATATATATATACACATACACACATCTATACATATATATATACACATACACACATCTATACATATATATATACACATACACACATCTATACATATATATATATATATACACATACACACATCTATACATATATATACACATACACACATCTATACATATATATACACATACACACATCTATACATATATATACACATACACACATCTATACATATATATATATACACACATACACACATCTATACATATATATATACACATACACACATCTATACATATATATACACATACACACATCTATACATATATATATACACATACACACATCTATACATATATATATATACACATACACACATCTATACATATATATATATACACACATCTATACATATACACATATCTATACATATACACACATCTATACATATACACACATCTATACATATCTATACACATATACACATCTATACACATATACACATCTATAGACATATACACATCTATAGACATATACACATCTATACACACATCTATACATATTTAGACACATATACACATCTATACACATATATACACATCTATCTATATGCACATCTATCTATATACACATCTATCTATATACACATCTATCTATATACATATACACACATATCTATACACATATATACACACACACATATATGTGTGTGTGCGAGTGTATAGGTAGGTAATGTATATGTGTGTGAGTTTGTATTGTATATGTGGTTAGTCGTGTACATATACATAACTTTAGCTCTTTGAATTGATAATTAAATGAACAAAAATATGCCGACATTACTTATTTATATATTTTTAAAGACCTGATTTTTATGGCCGACAGGTTAGAAGGCGAAGAAAAGAAAGAGAATAGAATGGTTGTTATAGCTATGTATAATTATTCCTTCATTCACGTGTTGTCCCCGCCTCCATTTACTAGGAACAATACAATATTTCCCCAGAGAACTGAGAGAAATTTACAAGTATAACGAAGCCTTCTTCTTTGAGGGAGAAGAGAAAATGAGATACCTTTATCAATTCATTGTCTACATTTCTTTCATAATTCGTAACAAAATAAGAGAGTGGGCGAAATGTTTACTGATGTTATAACGTTAGATTACCATATAATCAATAGCTTCTTTGTGTGTGCGTATATATATATATATATATATATATATATATATATATATATATATATATATATTAGATAAACAACGTAATTGTTCATGCTTAATAAAGAACCAATCTGAAAATATTGCTACATAAAGATATGTATACTTACTTTTCTATATCTATCCAGTAGTGTTGGGACGATTAATGGGATTCGGAAAAATCGGAATATTTGAGGGTATCGGAATCGGTATCGGAAACGGAAAAATTTGTCCCGATTTTCCGATGCCAAAAACGATTCTTTTAATTGTCTTTTTTATTTGATTTTGTTTAAAGCTAAATCTTCAATTGCTAGTGATAATGATAAACTAATACATATTTATTGATTTTAACCCACGAGTGAAATAAAATCGTCCCCCACATCTATATATTTACGTTTAGGAAAATATTTGCACATTTAACATATGTGGTTTTACGGTAATCAGAGAAAAAATACAATTATATAGTTAAATATTTAGATATTTGCAAAGAATTGGAATCGAAAATTGTATCGGAACGGGAATTTAGTACGAAACCGGTAAAACTATTGGAATTATCCAATCACTACAACACATAAATATATTGAAAATAATCTCTTGCTACTGATTTGCTTGTACGAATTTATATTATATATATATATATATATATATATATATATATATATATATATATATATTAAAGTAGGAAATTGTATGTGCTATGTCCGATCATCCGAAGTGTAGCGTCATATACAGCAGTTTTTTTTTGTTGTTTGTTTTTTTTTAGTTTTTCTTTTATTTAAGGTTTGGTGAGAATGAATGAGGTCAGGTTATCTGCCCATGATGATATTTTCAAAAATATTTTATATATTTATGCATTAACGTACATTTTTAAACGATTACAGATAAAGAAAAAAGATGTCGGTAAATTTGTCGCCATTTATAAATAGGTTTTCTAACAAATAAATATCTGCTTATAGATGTAATAAGTACAGATACCCATACAATATATACATACATATACACACACGCACATTATATATATATATATATATATATATATATATATATAATATAAAGCTGAACGTCTGCGTGTGTGTGTGTGTGTGTCTAGTCACGAATAGGCTCCTATATGATTGACTATTATAGAAAACTGATCACATATAATGATAGATGTATCGAGACACAGGAATGGGTATGTTTGATCTGGCATAATGATGATTCATTAAAATTGTGGGGTCTACGTACGCGTTTGGTCCACAAAGTATGGAAATAAAAAATTTAAAAAAAAAAAAAAACGTTTACAAGTGTTTTTGATATAGATGTACATAATAATACTTTGATAAGTATGGTGTAACTTAAATAGGGATGGTATAATAAAATTGTGGGGTCCGTGTTCGTGCCTGGCCTCCAGAGAATGGAAATAGGCACAGACTTTAATAAAGACGGATAATCACGTTGACACACCGGTTCTCGTCAAATCACCGAAGTTAAGCAACATTGAGCCTGGCTAGTACGAGATGAGTGACCATATGGGAATTCTAGGCGCTGTATGTGCTTTCCGCTTATATCGGCATTGTTTCCAGTCGTCCTGAACCTCCACTTGCCACTGGTATTCAACAATGTCGAATCAGGAGAGGTGTGGTTGGAGATTGTGCAACTCTTGCCACAAAAAAATTTCCGCGCAGGCACCCTTACTGTGAGTATCCATGGCCTTTCAAAACTGAAGGAAGCCTTTATATATATATATATATATATATATATATATATATATATATATATACACACACACACACACACACACACACACGCATGCATTTATACACAAAGAAAAATTAAAGCGTTTTCAAAGGAACTTATGAGTGAATTCTTTTCACGTTTGTTTTTTTTTAAATAATAGTACATTATATACACGCATATGGGCACTTGTACTTATTTATGCAAATAAATATCCATGGACATGTCATATATATTATAGATATGCGCATATGTTTTGTATCATTTAATTGTATACAATTGTGTTTTAACTATTCTCAAATTTCGATGCAATAAATTAAGATTTCAGATTCTGTAACATAATTGTTTATACTGCGCATTTGTATATATTTACGCACACACATACACATATATACGTGCAAACACGCACACTCATATATGTGTATATACACACACTAATTTACGCAAGCACAGAACGCACACACACACACACATATATATATATATATATATATATACACACACACACATTTACGCACATATATTTACGCAGGAAACGCACACAAATTCATATACACATAATTACACAAATTTATATTCACATATATAGGAAAAGAGTAACCATTTAACTTGTTGATTTAACGTTTCGAACATATTTTTTTAGTTTTAATTGCTTTTCACGTCGTTCTCGTTAGTTTTGACATGTGTATGCAATGATGCCTTTCTTGCTAAATATTGAAAACATTAATAAATATATTAAATAACGTTCATTATGTATATACTGTTACGCTAAATTTCGAGTATTTGGTTAATTATCATTTGACGTCGGATTAGTCCTGTCTTGAGGGACAGGATGGAAAGCAAGTAAACCGGTACAAAATCTCATCAATGTAGCTCTTCGTATGAATAAATAACATTTAAATACTAGATGTTCCGTATCCGGCATTGCCCGTCCGTGCTCTTATTTTTATTTCCAGATTTTTTTTTTTTTTTTTTTTTTTGCTATGCAGCTTCCTTTCTTTTAACAAGGATTTTGCAAATTTTGAGTTTTTAATAAGAATTTAAAATGAATTTCAGTTTTCACAAAATTTTTATCATTATCATTGTTATCAAATAAGTTTAATCTCCATTACTAAAAATCATAAGACGTAAAAAGTGTTAATACTTGAGGATTTGTACATCATTTCAAATACTTATGAGAGAATGCTACTCTTTTGTCACTTTATTTTTACATAATATACGAAAGAAGAAATTATAAAATTTTGCCTACGCGGAATAAGTGTGTTCTGAAAGAAACTACTGTTAAATAAATATGTGTTTAGAGGAATAGACAAGCGAAAAATAAACTAGTTCGAATCAAACATCGATATGTCAGCTGTATTGTTATTTTGACAGGCTTCAGAAATAAGTGAGCCTATAACTTTACCAACTACGATTCACTTGAGATTTTTATATCTCTGACAAAAAATAGGAATGATTATTAAAATAATTTTAAAACCGCTTGAGGAGAACCCATAAATTGTTTTCCAAGAAATAAAAAAAATTGTTTTCTTAAATTTCTAAACTCTTTCGTTCTCTCTCACTCTCTCTTAATATACATATGTATATATATATATATATATATATATATATATATATATGTGTGTGTGTGTGTGTGTGTGTGTGTGTGTGTGTGCGTTGATTTGTGTGCCAAGATTTCAAACGGTGAAATATTGATATAAATAATAGAATTCCCACAGATTTCGCCAATATAATCGCCGATGGTTCTATTCAATTACTTATTTTAATTCGCCTGGATCTTGACGCAAATATAAATTTATTTTCACTTAGGGAATGCTAGCAAATATGTTTCCGTTTCTCTTATGCGATTATAATCTGCGATACTAAACAGCCTGATTTGTTTCGTTATTTATTGCTTTCTATTTTATTATCAAACCGCTTTTATATATATATATATATATATATATATATATATATATATATGTGTGTGTATATATGCACACACATGTATACATATACACACATACTATATATATATATATATATATATATAAGCAGCATTGATTTTCTTTATGGCATATTTCATTAAATAAAATAGAATTAATAGACAAAAACGTGTATATTCGATTCTTTTCAGGTTCTGAATAACAGCATTCACTTCTGGCGGAAATTAAGTGATCTAATCACCATATTTATCATAGGGATAAATTTATCTAACTGGTTTTGAACAATTTATAAAGTTTTTTCGTTCTCTTCAATGGTTAATTATTTATCCTTTTTTTTCCATTCGTTTCCATTTATATATATATATATATATATATATATATATATATATATATATTACGAGCGTCGTCGCCCGAGTCTCTACGTTCATGTAGATATATAAATTTTCGTCATTTTTTTTTATCAAATATTGTAATTAGAATTTTTAAAATGAAATTTAAATATGCATTTTAAAATTATTAATCAAACTATTTTTTTTTATAAAGTATGAGTACTTATGTTATATGAAATTGATAAAATTTATCTACGTAAATGATTTTGAACATTTTCAAGGTTTTTATCTATATTTGCTAACAATTTTAACACTTTTTAAATGCCTTTAATTTAATAATGCTTCCAGATTATTGCTCTATTACGAATGTTCGCGAACGAATTTTTTTTTTTAATTCTAAATACTTTATGCAATTCTTATACAACTCAACAAAAGCTCTATTTTATTCTTTTCATCTTAAACTAACTAACAACTGGCAGTTGTTTTCTTTGTAAAAATCAGATATATTTATGCATGTCACAAATTATCTGTGCGAGAACGTCATATAATACGATTTTTCTGAATTTTAGAAAAACATTACAAGGTACTTTCAATGTAAAAATATTTGTACAGAAAATATGTGATTTGGATTCTACATTATTTTTAATGGAGCGGTATTTTGTTTCTGTGTGTAATATAAAAATATAGTTATTGTAAAAAAATAAAAATAAAAATTTACTAAAATCAACGCAACAGATCTAAATTTAAAACTGTGTGTGTGCATATATAATTATTTTCTCAGCCAGACAACGTCGCTGCTCACAAGAGCCAATGAGCTTGTGAGCTGCGACGTTGTCTGGCAGGAACACATCCTGAAGGTTATATATATATATATATATATATATATATATATATATAGTGTACAAAAATGATTTTACATGCTTTATAGGTAGTGTTCCTTGTAATTGGTCTGCAATAATTTCAGTGACTACTGAATAGTTTTTTTTTTTACATAAGGGTATTCCAAATCGTCTATATATCAGCGCTTTTCATCAAGGTCACAAAGAGGTTTCACGAAAGCGTCAAGATATTGTATTTTTCATTAGGATTAAAAAACACCAATTCTTTTTTTTTGTTTTTAAGTCCATATAATATTACGTGATTTTTAAAAATTAATCATTGCATTAATTTGCAATATAATTTAAAAATGCAATATTTCATATCGTTTGAAACCAGAAGTAAAATTCTGACCCCAATATAGTATTTTATTGGAGAATGGTTCGTTTTCAACTTTATTCTCAAAGAGGAGCAGTGAGAGAAGGGATTGTATCCTTAACTCGTATCTTCCTATCCTCTCTTTGCTATTAAATGGATCCCAATTTGAAGCTAGATGTAGTATATATATATATTCTTTTAGAAGCTACCCAGAACAGATTATTGTTGAATTAAAAACATTCTCAATAATAAAAAAAAACTCTTGAGGTTGTTCAACGAGCAACTCTATATTAATTAAATATAATTATATAATTTTTATCTACATAAAAGATATATACAGAATCAAAATATACTTTCCAACGTAGAGTCGATCAGAATTAAAACGTATAATTATTGCTTGTCTGCATTCTTTATCACATCAAACCATGCATATTGTCGTTTAGAAATTAACAGGCTAATTTCTACAATTGTGTCCAACAGCGGACTGCATGGAGTTGACCATTGAGATGTCGGTTCACATTATATGTAAACTTCTGTGGGTTAATACAGTCAAGGAAGCAGTATACTGGGAGTAACTTCCAAAATTTATCAGTCCGGGTGATGGGACTAATCAAGTATAAGACTAACCGACATCAAGTAGTCTCAACTGTGAAGGAGTGGGATTTTGCTGGTTCTCAGATTAGTCGGAATTATAGACGTTGATGGAGGCACGAGTGTGATGAGCTCAGAGCACATTCCATTAAAGCACTCGTAAAAGAGCCACAAGAGTGTGAGATTGCGGCGATGGGACAGTGGTTTGGGGTTTGCCGACAGTTCAAGACCTATTATATTTGAGACACTTTTTGGAAACATGCCTAAAAGAGATAGAGAGAGAGAGAGAGAGAGAGAGAGAGAGATACTCGTTGTAGATGCACCAGCCCAAATGTGGCAACAATACTCCATGCATAAACGAAATTGTGACTTTGTAATATATATTAGGTTTTCTGATGAGAGTAATTTTCTAGCACAGTAGAGGGAGCCCGCCTTCTTTGCAGCAGCAGTGGCAAAGATCAAAATCTATTTGTTCCAATTCTTTTTGCCTGTAAATGTTAGACGGGAGTTTGATAGATGTCTATCAAGTAAGTATTATTTGTCTTGTCCATCGTTGGTTGAGAAGGTTTTTTAAAAAGAAAGAAGCTTAATCTTAGTAGCATTAAATGTTACCAATTATTTAAAGGGCCACTCCAATTATGATATTCGATGTTTAAAAAAATGTTATGATTAAATGTATTCAAAAATTCAATTTATACCCAAAAGGCACGCATGTTATTGCTTAAAATTTTTGTGGCAAAAAAAAGGTTTCCGTTAAAATCAGATAAAGTTGCCCAAGGCTTTCACATTTAATTGTTGGTTGGAACTTAAAAAAAAAAAAATTAAGCATAATATCTGTTTTGCTCTAGGCTATACGACAATATAATATGATGATTATGACTGATACAAAAAGGCATGTTAGCTGCAAGTAAAAGTCGTACAACTATAAATTATAGGGCAAAATTCAAAATGTAAATATTCACTTTGAATTATGTGATATTTATTAAAATGCTATAGAAGGTATTATCGTAGGTTTATAATAATAATAATTAACTATAAATTTAATGACATGGTGAAAAAAACAAACATCCCTGCGAAGCTATTGACAATATATATATATATATTATTACTAGCAGGGAAACGCTAGGTTGCCCGGGACTGAAGGAGGATCGTCAAATATACCACACTTCCAATACTTATACTTATCAAAATAGATAAAATCGCTCATTATTTAATGAAATTAAATGTCTGTTCGTAGTAAACAATGCAGTGTGATCTAAATTGCACTGTAGAGAACGTACTGTTATTTTATAAATTATTCTATGTAACAGCTTGAATTTAAGTGTAAAATGCAAACGTCAAGTATTATGGTTCAGTTGTGCTCTAAATAGAAAGTTTAATTTCGAACGTGCTTCTGTCTTATCAAAGGACCTAGTGTTGATTTTATACGCCGATACCTTGTTCGATTGTAAAACTTCATTGATGCACTTGTGATGTAAGGTGTTATATGCGTGTTAATTTTGGCCAAAATTGAACTGTTCTTCTTTATCTTATTAATGCAATGATCGATACTTATCGAAGGAATTTCAATAGAAAACCTAAGAACATTCTGAAACACAGTATATTTGTATTAATGTTCATAAATCAGCCCAGTTGTTTCGAAGTAAATAGAGAACAAGCTCAGACACACAGCCGAAGTGTCTTATATATATATATATATATATATATATATATATATATATATATATATATAATAGAACCCTGGCATACGGTGAACCTAGGATACAGTTTTTTTCAGGTTACAATGTGAAATACGATGTTTTTTCCTGTCCCTAGTTACGGCATTTACCCCGCCTTACGGTGTTATTTATAATGTTATAATATACTGTAGTTTTGTTTAAAAATTTTAATGCCGCATTCCGGGGTTCTACTATATAACAGTTTAAAGACATGTATATACACATATGTACATCATAAATTATATTTTTGGTTTTTACGTTTATCTATATATATATGTGTGTGTGTATGTATGGATACACCAATTTAGAATTGATTTTTCACTTAGAATCAAAAATCGATACTGAATGCATAATTACTAATTGATTAATTTTACTTTCATTGATTTTTTATCTAAAAAATAGTGAACAACGAAGAAATGATTATTTCCTGACCCTCTTTCTCTCGCCCGCTCTATCTTTTCGATTGGGATAAGTTGAAGGACGCCATGTTTGTTTATTTGAAAATTTTGATTAACTTTTAAATTAACGATGGATCACGTCTCATGACCATAAGTTTGAAACCGAAAAGAAGTTATATACATGCATACGCATATATATATATATATATATATATATATATATATAAATATATATATATATATATAAATATATATATATATATATATATATATATATATGTATACACATGCCTATATTATATGTGTGTGAGTACGTATACAAATGTGTAACTAAAAATGTTCGTTTAAAAATTGATAATATGCTAATGTAGAGTAAGTTACGCAAAAAGATTAGTGTTTAATTAGCGACTGCAATGAGCAGCACCCTATTATAAATATGTTTTTGTGGCTTTCTTCATGGAAATATTTGTCTCGACATAGATAAGTTTTTTTTTTTTTTTTTTTTTTTGCACAGTGATCACCACTTATCAAGGCCCGGAAGCCACTCAGGGATAAGGGTTATTGCAAGTACATTACGTTAGTGTGGAGATTTGATGAAGTGTTTACTTAAGGG
>NC_136516.1:51631176-51663676 GCF_053919585.1 Euprymna scolopes
AAAAACAAACTGAATTTCAGTATTAAAAAAAAAAAAAAGCGTACCGTTTTACAATATACAATTCGTTGTTGCTTTCACACGACCGCAGATCGGATTCGAACCCCGTAAATTTAACTTTACTCCAATTTGTTTTTCGGACAACAATGTTAGCAAAGTTACACACAAGGTTGATTTTTAATGTGGGGAATATCCAGGCGGGAGAGAGGTATACAGAGTTAAAGATAGATGGAGAATGAAATAGATAGAGGGTAATATGGATAAATAGATAGATAGATATTGATGGAGGATGATAGACATAGATATAGAGAGATAAAGATGATAGATATAGGCAGATAGTGAGATAGATAGAGAAAGGAATAGATCAGGAGTAAGAGAGATAGAAAGAACGAGAGAGAGAGGGGAGGGAAAATATAGAGAGGGGATAAAATATAGATATATGGTTTCAATGAATCCCCCTCTCCCACGAGAAAAAACGATTTTAATCGATGAAAAATAGAATACGGGAATAGGGGAATAGGGAAAAAATGAAAGAGAAAGAGAATAACAAAGAGAGGGGAAAGTAGAGAAAGAATGAAAAGTAAAGAAATGATGATAACAGAAAGAGAAGATGACAGAGACAAAAAGGGGTAAAAGTAAAAGAGAGGGAATAAAAGATGGCGGAAAGAAAACAAGACAGATGGAGAGGAAAAAGGAAAAGGAAATCAGAAAATCTTCATAAATGTCGAAAGAAGAAACTCTAGAAAAACAGAAAGAAACATAGGAGTATCGAGAAAAGATCGAATCCTCGCATTGAAATACCTGCGTATTGCAATGTCTGGGTTCATGTATTTTGGGTCACAACATTCAATTTTTTTTTATACACACTCTGCGACGAGAGATTTAAAATTGCGTAATCGACATCGGTAAAATAATGATTCCTGATATTATTTGAATGTCTGTGAAAAGGCTACGTATGGATTAGAAATATGCATGCGCGATAAATATTTAGTAAAACAAGGAGTGCACAACCCACGAGAGCATTGTGCCAAGACTGGTCAAATGGTAAGCTTAAAATGCCGAAATTATCGAGGAAATACTAGTATCAATAGGCGAATTTCATTCTTCTAAATTATCTTATCATCCAAGACTTGAGAATGCTGTCTACTAGTCAATCCATATCTCTTATATAATTAAATAATTATTCATTTATGCCTACACATTATAGTTTAAAAAAATAAGTATTCATTTACAAAACAGTTTTGCTATTGATTTCAAATATTTACTTCAACAGTGCTCAATTTGCATTAATTATGAAAATATATCCATAGTAATTAAGCATAAGAGAATTTTTCGCGTTTTTGTACCCATGGCGCTGCTTAGTTCGACAAATCCTCACGAGGATGAAATGCGGAAATATATCTCTAGCTTAATTCGCATATATATATATATATATATATATATATATATATATATATGTATGTATATATATATATGTATATATATATATATATATGTATGATGATGATGGTGATTGCAACGTCTTGTCAGACGAGTGCCACTCCCTCAGACACTTAAAGTCCATGAACCCAAAAATTACTTTTTTTTTTAGTCCTACCGGTGAATTCACACGCTCAAGTAGGCATGACGCTGAAGACGGTCATTGAGATAAATTATTACATGCTTCCAGCATTTCTAGCCTTCGCGCGTCACAACTTTTCCATCGCCACAGGGCCATTTTTATAGACAAATACCTGAGGGAGTATTTATACAAAGATGATGTTACAGAGTCTTAGCTTTGTACGACAGCTAAGTCTCTCTCTCTCTCTCTCTCTCTCTCTCTCTCTCTCTCTCTCTCTCTCTCTCTCTGTTCAAAATGTTTAGATCCAGCAAGAAGCAAAAGCAAGATATCGAGTAACAATTTAAACTGCAGACCAGCTTAATGCGGGTACTGGTCTCCCGCTTTATCGTTTTTTAAATAAGAGATTTGCTTCTCCTAGAAAGGTTGGCCTCACCACGGCTTACGGGAGCCCTCTCCACTCCAACACACACATACATACACACATGGTGCTAGTTTGCCCTTGACCCCGAAAAAGGGTTCATTCGCCCTTATATATATGTACACACACATATATAGGCATACAATTATATGATATATATATATATATATCATTCGCCCTTATATATATATATATATATATGTACACACATATGTACACACACACACATATATATGTGTGTATACAATTATATATATATACACACACATATACAATTACGTATACACACATATACATACACATATGTGCATACACATATATGTGCACAATTATATATATATATATACACGCACATATATATACACACATACATATGTGCACAATTACATATATATACGCACATATATATATACACACATACATATACATGCACACATATATACATACACACATACACACATATATATAATTGACAGCCCAGCTGTAGTTAGAGATTAATGCGTGAGAAAAATATTTCATATATCATTTACCTACAAGCTATTTGTCGATTCATGTAATACATACGTTTACAGGCAGAAAAAAAATCGTTACATATAAATAACTATAATATATAATTGTACATATAGCTCCACATGCATGCAGATATATAAGAATACATGTCTATTCATTTTTCTTTTATTCCCAACAACAATCCAATCTGTCATCATCTTTTTCCCGCTATTCAAATCTGCAGTCCTAATCATTTCAGATTTAAGTCGATTTAGCAAATCTAATAAAGCAGCACACATATCGATAAATTTCCACAGCAACGCGAAAGATTGAAAACACAAATAACTACAAGAATGTTCCTGTAATGAAATTTTTTTTTCCACTTTTACCAAATCCTAAATAATTTAATTAAATTATTACATAGGAATTGAAATTGACTTTTACAAAATATTTTCCGACAATCTAACAAGATTATTTTTGAAACCAAAAATCCGATATATATATATATATATATATATATATATATCTTTTAAATTGGCTACGTTATTTATTTCTAATAAGACGGATTTACAAGATACGATACGTTTTTAAATGATATCCGCATTAATTATCTAGCAAAAACAGGTGCGCTGCTTAATTTATTCTAATAAAAAAACCTGTTAAAAGCAAATGGATTTTGTTGACACAAATATTATAAAATGAAAAATGTATATCGAAACATGTGGCATTAGCTACTATGTCATTTGTTGTTGTTTATGATTTAAAAAAAAAACAGTGAAAACCATTCTTTATGTTTAATGATTTATATTTCTAAGATGATCGTACTTCTGGAAAAGGCAGAGGCAAAGGAACCTAATTCGCTAGCTTTAAATGGTAAAAACATTTTCCGTTAGGCAAACTCAATGCTCATATATATATATATATATATATATATATATATGGAGAGAGAGAGGACGAGAGAGAGAAGGAGAGAGAGAGAGAGGACGAGAGAGAGAAAAGGAGAGAGAGTGAGGACGAGAGAGAGAAAAGGAGAGAGAGTGAGGACGAGAGAGAGAAAAGGAGAGAGAGTGAGGACAAGAGAGAGAAAAGAAGAGAGAGTGAGGACGAGAGAGAGAAGAGAGGGAGGGTGAGATGGCGGAAGAGAGAGTACGAGAGAGACAAAGAGAGAGGACGAGAGAGAGAGGACGAGAGGGAGAGAGGACGAGAGGGACAGAGAGGACGAGAGGGACAGAGAGGACGAGATAGAGAGAGAAAAAGAGAGAGGACGAGATAGAGAGAGAAAAAGAGAGAGGACGAGATAGAGAGAGAAAAAGAGAGAGGACGAGATAGAGAGAGAAAAAGAGAGAGGACGAGATAGAGAGAGAAAAAGAGAGAGGACGAGATAGAGAGAGAAAAAGAGAGAGGACGAGATAGAGAGAGAAAAAGAGAGAGGACGAGAGAGAGAGAGAAAAAGAGAAATGACGAGAGAGAGAGAGAAAAAGAGAGAGGGAGAAAGAGGACGTGAGGGAGAAAGAGAGAGAACGGACGAGAGAAAGACGAAAGAGAGAGAGAGGGGGGAGAGAGAAAGACGAAAGAGAGAGAGTGGGAAGAAAGTGAGAAAAAGAAAGAAATACCATAAGAGAAAGAGGAGTTTATGTATGGTTGCTAAAATAATATGTACATTATAAAAATTAAATGGGAAGGATTTAATAAACGAAACAATGAATAGAAACGATCAGTAATTGACTTGTCTTTGCTATTTACTTCTCACCATATCATATGAAGAGAAGTAACTATGAACAAGCATTATAAAATGTATTTTAACGTCTACATGGTCGAAAGAAATTCACGCAAGATAAAAACAATGTCACGCTCTTATATTTTTAACAACATTTCTTTATTGATTTTCGAAGTTTTATACTTGGTTAAAATGGACTACAGAAGTTGCTGAAAGTCCCAATCCCACAAAAAGAAATAAAGTTATATGAGTAAAAGTATCTATTATAAATATATAATCATGAAAGTGAGAATGTGTTTTATTACGACCTATAGAGAAAGAAAAAGGATCGGAGAGAGAGAATTAGAAAGGACGGGAGAGACAGAAAGTTTTTTTTTTATCTATAGACTTGAAATTTGGTATATAGGGAGGCTTCGCTAAAAAAAAAAAAAAAAAAAAAAAGGTTGCTAAGGGGTCAAAATTTAAAAATTGGTACTTGGGGGGAGCATTTTATTTTTATCTGTTTGTCAAATGTTTCACTACTGCGCATGCGCGAACCGTTCCCAAAGCAGGAATAAGTAGGTTTGAAAATACTTTTAAAGATGTGGCAAGCTGGCCTAATGGATAGCGTAGTTGACTCGCTGTTTTTAGGTTTTGGTTTTGATCTCAGCTCGAGGATTTTTTTTTTACTTATAATCAGTGAACTGTTCAGGAAAAAAAACATACTCGTATGCACAGGTTTCAGTTTCTTGCCGTGCGTTTTTTTTTTACTTCATTTTTTAAAGGCATTTAACATTACGTTTAATACGAACAACGTCTGCAAGTATATATATATATATAAAGCTGAATGTCTGTGTGTGTGTGTTTGTGTGTGTGGTCACGAATAGGCTTCTATATGGTTGACTATTTTAAAAAACTGATTACATATAATGATAGTAGATGTATCGAGACACAGAAATGGGTATGTCTGATCTGGCAGAACGGTGGTTCATTAAAATTGTGGGGTCTGCGATCGCGCCTGGTCCACAAAGTATGGAGAAAAAAAAATTTTAAAAAACGTTTACAAGTGTTTTTGATATAGATGTACATAATACTTTGATAAGTATGTTGTAACTTAAATAGAGATGATATTATAAAATTGTGGGGTCTGCATTCGCGCCTGGCCTCCATAGAATGGAAATAGGCATAGACTTTAATAAAGACTTTTCATATCTATCTGCGTAAGTATACTTTGATAATTATCTTTCAGTTTGAAGAAATATGGTATGACAAAATTATGGGGTGTTCGTTCGCACCTGATCTCCATAGAATGGAAATATGTCACAAAGTTTAACAAGGTTTTTTAATATAGATCCACAGAATATTGTGATAAGTGTTTCAGTGTGAATAGGTATGATATAATAAATTGTGGGGTTTATCTATTTTATTTTTACTTTCATCATATTTTGCTTTGGTTTTGACACCCCCAAATTCGAAGCTATCTCTTTACACCCCTTCCTTTTCATAACCTATCATACTTTCATAAATCAGAGTCCATTTTCTGTAGGCTGTTTTTGAACCAAGTCAACGACGGGTATTTTTGTTAGTATATATTAGTTAGATTTAAAATCACATAACATTCACTTTTAACACGGCTTGTTGCACACACTTCGACAGACAATGGAAAACCATAAGCGTTTAAATGCAGGTAGCCTACAATGAAGAAAGTTTGTGCAATCCATATAACATCTCTTATACGAGTGTTGTTTTAGTCAAGTAGAAATAATGTTAATTCGACTGCAAACAATGCCGGGGTAAGCAAAGAAGAACTGGTGTTTATTCGGATTTTACTTTCTCCTCGAACTGGTGTACATTGATTGTACTCTAAATTGTTGACCTGGAGCCATACAATACAAAATTTAGTTAAATATACAACAAGTGACAGAAAACATCGAATATTTTATTGAATAGAAAAACAATTTTTTACTACAATAAAATAGGAACAATTAAAAACGACTAAATTAATGGATTTTGAAAATTACATTCACAGGATTTACGACAAAAAAGACAACAGTTAAACGATATATGTACATTTTTTTTTTAAATATGGAAACAGCATTTCAGGTTCAAAAACTAGACAACGAAACACGTTAGCTGGATAGATTTCGACCCAGGAAACAGCAACCATAGAATGGGAGGACTAAAGAAAAAAAATAAGGAAAATTAGTTACGAACCTGCAGATAATAAACTCAAGGTTTACTGTCTATTTTTTATGTTAAATTATGTACAAGTTCATTTATTATCGGCAATACGTAAAAGAATTGTAGTCGACCATAGCCAAGGACGGCCCGAAGTCTGTCTATCGCTCTCTTTCTCCATTAGCTACCGCAATAAGATTTAGGGGAGGGCGCCACATCTTTCCAGCAATTGGCTCATTTAATATGATACATCCTCACTTCACAAAGGCATCAGGTACCATTTTTTTTTTAGAGTCTTTCGTATGGTTCGACTAAAACTTGAACCTTTGTCTCTTGGTAAATGGACACTATGTAAGGCACTAATAGTAATAGTCTAGTGTGTAAAAGAGCACCTTGTGTTTAACTAATCGTTTCTAATAAATAGGTACAATAAATTTGCTTTCAATAAAAAGCGGTTGATACATCGTAATATAAACAAATTAATTGATTTAAAAAAAATATTGGGATTTAACATAGATAGTTGATATGCCGCAAAATGAATCGATCCGAAAGGTTCGATGGTTGCATGACAGTTGAGGTTACGTCCTCGACAATCAATCTGACCTAAGATGGTCATGCTTTGTTGGGATGGAAATTTGATTTTTTTTTCAATCTGATGAACGGCACCATCCCAAGCCTTATCACTTTTCTTTTGGGAAGGGTTGCGTTTATTGCCAATCGCTCGAGCCGATCCTATTGGGGAATACTGACGGAGCTAATCAATTTTGCGGGGCTAGAATACACTATATTTTTGGTATGCTGGCCTTTTTTATCCTTCACATTTCCGGCCTTGTGCCATATATTGCTGTGGTAGAAAGAAAGTAATAGGCTTTTGATGCTATAAACTATTATACAAGTCGAGGATACGTCGTCCCCAAAAATCAATCCGATGGGTCGGTGGGTAATCCTCTGACCCTTTTTTGTCGGGGTTAGGGTTAGGTATATCCTGTCCAGTCTATGAAGATGGCCATTCTCACTTTATCTTCTTTTTTTTTGTAAGATGTTGGCTTATTTCCCATCGCTTAAGATGAAGCTGCTGGAGAATGACAACGGGACTGCTCATACTATTTTAGCTGCGTCAGGTTGCATCATCTTTTTGGTAGAGTGTATATTCATTAACTTACACACGCGACCTTGTTCTACGTCTTTCTACGGTGTGAAGGTTGTAAATACCATCAACAGCACGTTTCCAATTGGCCTACAATCTTCACTATAACCTGGCCTTATGTTTCGGAATTAAAAAACAAAGGCCAATACAAACAGATTAAACGAATGAATTAACCAATTTGAGTAGCTAGTGTGTTTCAACATAAGAGGTTGTTATTCCTTTAAATAGACAAACTGGATTGTATAAAAATCGGTCTGGCCGATGGGAGGTGACCGTAGAGAGTTAATAGTGACACCAACTGAAAACCTAGCTGTGCTAGGTTCGAATCTAATCTGTTCCACGAACAATGTAACCGAAAAAAGTAAAATAAAATAAATGATTAAAAAAAAATGCGAACAGCAGAATCGAAATAGTCCAAAAATCGTACGATACTGATCGATAGGAATTTAGTTTTCACTGTTTGTAAAACTTAATTTTTTAGCAAGGAGCAAAAGTCTAATACCTGTTTGATACGATAATTAATCTGTTCTGTCGTCGATCGATGAATCAAAACCATTCTAAAGTGACACATGCTTAAAAAAACTATTAAGTGTTCTTTTGGTGGGGGGCTAGACTTTCTCAACATTAAAAAAAAATGTCCTTTCATGGGTAAGGCATATCAGATGGATAATATGGCGGCATCAAATCCAAAATTTATTTAAGAAAAATTGAAAGCATCAGATAAAACAGTTCAAACTTGTTGATTCATACAGTTACACATTACACTGTTGGGTAAATTTAAGAAATTTGCGATGGCGATTCTGAAAGTAAAATGTAAAAGGTACAAAAAAAAGGCATGTACAATTATTTCACATAACAACTCTGAAAATGAAAAAAAAAACGATAAACAAGACGAAAATTAAATAAAAGTAAACTTGAATTAAATACAAAAAGAATAGAATCGTCGTTTAAAAATAGTTTAAATAAAAAAAGAACGGCAAAAAAGTCAAGCAATCATTACGATGATGGCCGCCATGTTAGAGTTTACTCCGGCCTCGTTCTGACTTATCGAAGATTTCAAATTGTCTCTTGTCAGATGTTACAGGTGATTTAGATTGCGAAATAAGTTTAACAAAATGACAAAGCGACAATCAAATAAATAACAGCAAACAAAGACCTTTCTCATGAACATCATCGAGTAAGAGAAATGCGATGTCACAATCTATGTATGACTAGGAATAGGTACAATTTTGCAATAGGATATAGGACAACAGGTAGATATGCCGTTTAGAATATAAAAATAGTCAATATCTTATTTCTTAGAGTTGCTATTTATTGGCAAATAAGTAAAAGAATAAAATGAATGCATACATGCATACATATATATATACATACATATGCATATATATACATACATATACATTATATATACACATACATATACAGTATATATACATACATATACATTATATATACACATACATATATATATATATATAAATGCATATATATATGATGAATGAATGACTAAAGCCATGACGTTGACCATCTTATAATTTATTCCTCTCAGTTTACACTTACAATTCAACTGAATTAAAGGAATAAATTGTAAGATGGCCAACATCATGGAATTTGGAATATAGAATTTTGTCATTCATTCATTATATACTTTGTAATTACATGGAGCTTCTTATATGCTTGGTATGTATATAAATAAAATATAAACGAATATAGAATATTTCATAGAAATATATATATATATATATATATATATATATATATATATATATATTTCATATTAATAATCCACAAACAGACTGTCTCGCCGTCTGATCAGTGAGGCCAGACTAGCGCACATCCATAGCCAGCAATTGCAACCTACAACCACCCAGTTAATAGTCGGCAGATCTAACCTTCGGCCCATGAGATCAGTGCTCGATATATATATATATATATATATATATATATATATATATATATATATATATATATATTTATAGTGATTGAATTAATCCAATATTTTCCCGATTCTGAAACAATTACCGATTTCGATTACTTAAAAATGTCTACAAATTTAACTATAAAATTGTTTCCCCCCCCCGATTTTTCTTTAAAAGCAATGAATATTTGTTATTCGTTATTACTAAAAGCAGTGAGAGATTTTGTTTTCGAGAAAATCAAGTAATTAAAGGCATCGTTATTGGCATCAGATAATAGGCGCAGATTTTGTAGATTCTTATCCCGATTCCGATACCTCAAAACGTCCCGATTTTTCCAATTCCAATTAATCGTTCATACACACACACACACACACACACACACACACACACACACACACACACACACATATAAGAATTAAAGCAAAACAGAACAGTGATTAAACCGGATTATTTTCTTTATGAATTAAACGCAAACATCTCTGTGAAACCAACTTAACACGAGTATAATTACATAGTATTTAATATGCTTATGTATTGAGCCCTATAAAAGTAAATACTAAAACCAATATACATATATATATTTCCAAAAAGTATCCGGCCTTGATGAGGAGGAGCCTAAACCATGCTATGGTTTTAAATGATCTGAAATAACAGCAAGGGGAGACTGGATTTAAAATATTTCTCCTATGTCATATCTCCCGTTTTTTATGGAAATAATGTACGATTATGAATATCTGCTGTATCAAATAATCCTTATACACCGTGAAATTTAATTTACGCGTGAAAATCAAAGAAGGGAGATTATAACATAAGAAAATTTGGAATCAATTCTCCTCCTTGCTGTCATTTAAGATCACTTGAAACCATAGCAGCAAGTTTTATTCTTTCCTTTATCAAAGGCAGAGTTTTGGGGAAATATCAGATATTTTGTAATTCATATGCAAAACTAGAAAAACAAATAACTATGACTGAAACATTTTATAGCTGCAAAAAGTGCCAAAAATAGGCTCTGGACGATGGATGCTCCATCTAATGTGCGAACTCAAAGGTAAATTTCATATAGCATACTATTACAATCCAGGCCATTAGTTTTACAACGAGCCTTTTTTTTTTTTGTCAAATTCCGGTCAATAGTCACTAAGATTTCGAACATGCAACTGCCAAAAATGTGGTATATCTGTCTCTCTCTCATATATATATTACTCCTAGCCAAATTGAATATTGCAATGCTCATATCTTTGGTTCTATGGGACGAACGAAATTACATAAGCATTTGCAGGCTTTTTTAAGATTATAATACTATTCAACTTCTTGATATATATATATATACTAACGCGTTATATTTTTTTAAATATATATTGCATTATATAAATATATTATATATATGAGTGTGTGTATGCATATATTAAAATTAGTTTATAAATATTAAATATCAGTGGATAATTATATTTTAAAAACATCTATATATATATATTCAGAATTACGAATATATAACATTTATATATATATATATATATATAGATACAATTAAATATCTTTTTTATTAATATATATAAACTTGTTAAAAATTATAAATAGATAAACTTGTCTACATACATGTGCACACACACACACGTATAAAATTCTGATTATATATATATATATATATATATGTATAAACTTTGAATAGGTACATTTAATATATATATATATATATATATATATATATGTACGGACATTCGTTAAGTCTGTGTATGTATATATTAAGTCTTGTATGAATGTGTGATGGTGTAGACACTCAACGTGTAAATATTTCATAGTATCTGCTGAAAGTGGTGGATGTGTCAATGTATGTAAGTAATAATTACAATTTCTCAGCCATGAGGCAAATTCTAAACGGACTCGTTGACTAAGATGAATTAATTAGAACGTAACTAAAAGAACGAATCTCTGAAATTACCACATTTTAAGTTAATAGTTCAATTTGACGATGAGTTATCGGAGACTCATTCAAAAGAACTACACATAGGAGGAAGGGGATGAAGCGGCCGCACACCCCTATATCTTACGCGTATACGCACGTATGATTGGTGACATATTTACACTAACAGTACTGCACGTTTGCACACCTATGCATGATATATATATATATATATATATATATATATATATCAGTGTGTGTATATTTCAGCGAACGCCCTATGTAAGGCAAAGCCTCAGAAAATGTTTTAGATTCAAATTATCTGCACATATGTCGCCAAATATTTTTATAAATAAAACCTGTATTAAAATATACATACTAGGATATAAATACATTATTTCAGAATTTTTTTCTTTTCTGATCTATATATATATATATATATAGCGTGCTTTGGGGTAATTGCGTAACTAAAAGTGCTCTTTATATGCGTGCTTTCCAAAAGAGCACTTTTAGCAAGTTGGCGCAATTACCCCAAACTAATATATAATAATAGCAACAATAATAATAATAATAATAATAATAATAATAATAATAATAATTCATAAAAAGTCAGTGAATTGTAAATAATTTAAGAATAATATATTTATGTAAAAAAGTGTGCTTTTACAATTTGGCAGATTATTAAAATATGTTTATTTCTTTATTGATATGAAGATCAAGAGTGAGGGGAGGGACAGTCATTTATATTTTTTAAAAAATGGCTGTCCCTCAACTGTTGTTCAGAACAGTACTGAATAATGATGAATATGTAAATGTGTGCAATATATATATATATACATACATACATACATTATATATATATATATATATATATATATATATTACACACTTTTATTCCTTTATGCAGCATTTACCGAAAAATAAAACAAGTGCATTTCTTTTACACCCTGCACGAATTTTTCTTCAGTTGATGAGAAGCAATAAATTAATAGCAAGTCAGACAATTATTTCAATCTTGTTCAACCACCTGAAATAAATTCGAAATTTTTCCACACTCTAATAAGTCAACGTAAACTCATCTTTTCCGTAGGTTATTGCAAATGATAATTGAAACACACCAAGATAAATTACAGACGTAATTCTATTGCTTCATAGGAATATAGTCATATATCTAGATAAATCACGGCGCAATGCGATCATTGGGTAAGCATAATATTTCAGCCATATTGTTGGAGAATTATGCACGAATTTCTAACATGTTTTATTCCGTTGTAGATATTCCGATCGGGTTGATATGGCGTATAACAAGAACGAAACCACATTACATAACTTCAAAATTGATTGATATTCAACAAAATTCAAAAAAAGTCAGTGAATTGTAAAGAATTATTAAAATATATTCATTTCTTTATTGAAGGGGAGATAAGAGTGAAGGACGGTCATTTGTATTAATAGTTAAAAAAAAAAAATGGGCGTCCCTTAAATGTTCTTCAGAACAGTAATGATGAATGTAAAATATATTTACTTTAAATAACATAATTGGTCGATATGCTGTGAAACATATTAAAAAAAAGTCAATATTTAAAAAAAAAATGACATTTCTTTTTTACTTTTAGCTTGGTATTTGTCAAAAAGTTAACAAAATAAAAGGAAAACTGACATATTTATATAAAGAAATTAAATAATTTATTTTATTTATTTATAGAGGTGGAGACCGGAAGTGTGTTTTTATTTATTTATTTGTTTATTTTAATACGCCCCAAGTGTTCTTCTAAGCACTGTCGGAATCTTAACGCCGACAAGTGGGAACGGGGAAAACGGATCCGAACGCTTGTCAAAGACCGCCCTCGACCCACTCCCTTATATTTCTGCGCCATTCACCATTTGCGAGTCATAAGCGGAGGAGGACATATTTCATATCGCAAAATGGCGATTCACTGATGGGCGAAGATGAAGAGGAAAGGAAGAGGAATAACTGCACTTGCTAAAATGCCACGCCCAAATCAGAATTCGAACAACACATTATGTATATATATATATATATATATATATATATATATATATATATATATATATATATATATATATATATATTGCTAGAAGAAAATCAAATTTAGCATGAGTACATATTTGAAATAATAGAATTAAATCATCAAACAAAGCAGTTTTTAATCACTTGTTTCTATTAAGACTAAAATCGACAAAAACTGGAACATTTATTTTAATGTTGATAAAAATTCAATAAATGATTTTGAAAAATGTCTACTATTTTGAACTTAAGCTTTAGGGGTCTTAAGACCAAAATGGTCCGAGCCCTTCGAGCTGGGATCAAAGTGAAGATATATCCAAGAGAAATGAGATGGGCTAACGAACCTCAGCATCCCCCCTTCTTTTTGAGTTGGCTTTGTGCCTAAACTTTTTGTTCATTTTCCAAATTGTATTTTTTCTTGTGAATAAAAAATTTAATATCTCAAAGTGTAGTATCTGTCCTGATGATGCACTTCAGAATTTACTGCACTTTTTTTTGTTTTCGGTTAGTGGAAGAGATTTTTTTTTTTTTGTTTACTTTTTGTTACTATCCAGAGTGACCCTTTTGGGGGAGCTGGTTTCCCCTACACACATTAAAAACCGATCTTGTGTCTAACTCTAATAAAAAAAAAATCAGATTCTTGCATTTCGTGAATATCTAAAATACCTGAATTCTAGAATTATACCCATAAACACCCATTAAATAATCTATTTTAATACTATGCAAAAATAGAAAGTAAAAAATAAAAAAATAATACAAAGAAACTGAAATTCGGAAAAAAAATATTTATTCATTGATATTGTATAACTACAGTTAAAATTTCATCAAAATCGATATCCACAAAATCTCCATGAAAGTGTTTCAACGTGGCATTTGATAAAACAAAATTAACTTAAATATAGTCCACACTGTCCACCTTTACGTTTAAAAAGATATGTTCCAAAATCCATAATGATCTGTTAATTATTATATAAACATAGGCGCATATCTAACTTGGCAAAGATATATATATATATATATATATATATATATAGATAGATAGATAGAGAGAGAGAGAGAGAGAGAGAGAGAGAGAGAGAGAGAATACTTGCACAAAATATATTTCGTTTTGGTACCCTAGCTGAAAACAGTGTATGTCTTGGGCTAGGATCGAAATATAGTATCTTTTATTTTCATATTTTCTGTTTACAGTCAGTAATGAGAAATCCTTCTGGAACGAGACAATTTTATTTTTTTTCATATTCTAGAATATGAGAAAAAATAAAATGGATATTTTCAACATAAAAAAAAACTGATCTTGTAAATGATTCTGTCCTCGAGGGGAGAGAGAGCAATTAAATGAGAAAACGATAAGTCCAAAACGCGTTGTGATGAAAACCGGAACATTTTCTTTGATATAAAAATGCTGGTTATGTATGTAGTATATAGTTAAGCGGTTAACGACACGTAGTGTAAACCTCGATGCGCTAAGTTCGAATCTAGTTCATTCAAGAAAACCAAACCACACTTTACCTGGTGTCTAACTCTAAAACTTAAATAAATCATATGCATTTTAGATATCGTTTAAAAACATTTGATAATGTTCATTGGTTTGATTAATTTTTCACTTTTTGAAGTTTGCTAATTCAACACGTAAAACTAAAAACAAATGTTATTCTGTTTGACTCGTCATATGACAAAAGCATTTTCTTGCTAGGAGCAGAGTGTAGTATCTGCTCTGATACTACGCTTGGAATTCGCTGTCAATCAAATCGAGATGGAACCAAAACAAAATTAGAATAAAACATTGCTAAACATGTTGGTATTATTTTAAATTAACAAATAGCATTTTAAAAAACCAGACAAAAGTAAAGATTCAATAAAATAACTTTCTAAAAAAATATTCAACGCGTTATAAAAGCGAACAAATTAGACGGATATTATTTAGAGAATTCAATCTATATTTTTACTTTAAAAATATTATTTTTGAGTGACAGCTGATAATCTCTAAAATGAACGCAAACAGGAGTGAAATTATTTTCTAATTATATTCTAAACAAAAAATATAAACAGTAAAGTATGTACTTTTTATTTGCAATATGATTTGAAGAATTTTTTAATGTAATACACGCACACATTGGGGAGAACTTGAATGCCTACTGGGGAGAACTTGAATGCCTACTAGACACTGTCCTCGAGTGTCTAAGGTCTCTCTGTACAGGGGTTTGTCAGAACAATCTGGCATGAGGATACTTTTTCCATAGAAGTAAACCCTGACCAAATATTCAAAATCACATAGTATTGGCAGCCCAAATAAGATCTCCTCACTACGGCTACTCCACAGCTTTTCCGAGGAATGGTGCACCTTCTCCAAGTGATATTATTTCAAGTAATAGCATGAAACTGGATACTCCACCAGACTAGATAAATTCTTGTCCAGGAATCCAGTAAGACCAAGAGACCAACATGAAAGACGTATAAAAATGGTTAATTGGGGAGAGGAAAATTATGTTCTCAATTCTTTACTAACTCAGTGCTTGAGAGATGAAGAACTTAAATGGAACATTCGAATATCTATGTATCTCATATAGAGTTCAAGTGTTAGCCCCAGGTTGTGGGACCCTTGATTTCTGAGAACTTTGAAGTAAAATAAAACAAAAGAGAATTATATTCAAATTATTTTTCTAATCACATTCCAAATATTTCACTGTATATAACTATATGTACTTTTTCTTCAAAATATGATTTGAAAGCAATACCAATCGTTAGTTTGAGTGTATATCTATGGAGATTACAATATGAAAAGGTGTGCATGTTTAATTCTCCACAAGATATCGTCAGGTATTTCTAATGTTCATACATGAAAACATGTATATGCATGTAGAGTCAATTACAATTTTATGCATGAAAGTCAGAAAATACAAGTAAATAACCTACGTTTGTCTGAAATGAAATCGGAAAAAAAACAAGCATTTTCTCAAAATAAAAGTCAACAGTAATTGTTTTTGTTTACTTTTATTTTGCTTAATCACATAAAAAATTAGAAATATTTAAAAATGATATTAATAAACAAAACATGCTTTTACATTTTCTATGAATATAAATGCGAACACTGGCAGAGCATGATTTTCTTTCCTGACATATATATATATATATTAGCGAAATCACTCAAAGATGGGGGAAGAGCAGCATCACACGTATCACGAGGAAGATGCAATTGTTGAAAATGAAAGAAAAGGAAGAGAGAGAGAGAGCGTGGGGACGATGATGATAATTATGACTAGGAAGAAGGCTAGACGCATTAAGTGTATGTATGCAGACTCCCCAGCTCGCACCCCACGCACCGATTACCCGCCAGACCACCGACAGATGTGATCATTGGATTTACATCTGGAGAGGGGGGGATCTTTGTTTGTTGCGTGCTTAATTTCGTTTCATTACAGTTCAAGTGACGCAAAACACCGAGTGAATTTGTCGCAAGAAAATGCAACATCTGTTACTTCTTTAATGCCTTTCGTCCTTCTTCCCTTAGTCTTTTCTTTTTTTTTTCTTTTTCGGCATCTTTTTGGCTCGTTCCTATCCTCCTCCTTCTCATTCCCTAAAGTCCATAACTGTCATACTATCACGATGACATTATCCTATTAACTACCTATCTCTTCCTTTTCATTGGTCTAGATCTTTTTTTATAACACACATACTCTCTAATCCCCACGTTTTTTCCCCTCATTTTCTTCAGTCATTCTCTCTCATTTTTATTTATCCATCTTTATTTGTTGTCGCACTCTTTTTTTTTCATTCTCTTCTACATGACTCTTTCTGTCTTACACACAAACGCAAGATTATATATATATATATATATATATCGTGTTTCTCTTTCTTTTCTTTCTCCCTCTCTCTATATTACAATACAAGAACCTCTCTCTCTTTCTATCTCTCTCTCTCTCACACACATTATATATATATATATATATATATATGAGAGAGAGATAGAAAGAGAGAGATTATTGTATTGTAATATAGAGAGAGGGAGAAAGAAAAAAAAAGAGAAATACGAGACAAAGAGATATATGAAAAAAAGGAAGAAAGGGAGAGAAAACAGAGGAAGCAGGAAGAAAAAAGGGAGGAAGAGAAAATAAGAGCAATAGGGAGAGAAAATGAGAGGGAGAGAAAACGAGACAGAAATATGAAGAGAAAAAAAAGAGAGAGGGAGAAACAAAAAGGAGAGAGAAAATGGAGAGACAGAAAAAGACGGAGAAAAAAAGAGAGAAAAAGAGATAAAGAGAGAGAAAGGAGAAAGAGAGAGAGAAAAAATAAGAGAGAAATAAGGAGAAAGGGAGAGGGAAAGAAAGGAAAAGGTAAAGAGAGAGATAGATGGAATGGGAAAGGGAGAGAGAAGAGGAGACAGGAGGAGGGTGGAAAGGGAGAGGGGGATGGGAAGAGAGAGGGGGAAGAGATATAGGAAGAGAGGATGAGAGAGAGGGAGAAAGAAAGGAGGAAGAAAGAGAGGGAAAAAGAAAGAGAGAGAGGAAGAAAGAGATAGAGGAAAAAAGAGATAGAGGAAAAAAGAGATAGAGGAAAAAAGAGATAGAGGAAAAAAGAGATAGAGGAAAAAAGAGATAGAGGAAAAAAGAGATAGAGGAAAAAAGAGATAGAGGAAAAAAGAGATAGAGCAAAAAAGAGATAGAGCAAAAAAGAGATAGAGCAAAAAAGAGATAGAGCAAAAAAGAGATAGAGCAAAAAAGAGATAGAGCAAAAAAGAGATAGAGCAAAAAAGAGATAGAGCAAAAAAGAGATAGAGCAAAAAAGAGATAGAGCAAAAAAGAGATAGAGCAAAAAAGAGATAGAGCAAAAAAGAGATAGAGCAAAAAAGAGACAGAGCAAAAAAGAGACAGAGAGGAAGAAAGACAGAGAGGAAGAAAGACAGAGAGGAAGAAAGACAGAGAGGAAGAAAGACAGAGAGGAAGAAAGACAGAGAGGAAGAAAGACAGAGAGGAAGAAAGACAGAGAGAAAGAAAGACAGAGAGGAAGAAAGACAGAGGAAAAAAGACAGGAAAAAAGACAGGAAAAAAGACAGGAAAAAAGACAGGAAAAAAGAAAGACAGGAAAAAAGAAAGACAGGAAAAAAGAAAGACAGGAAAAAAGAAAGACAGGAAAAAAGACAGAGAGGAAGAAAGAGAGAGAGAGAGAGGAAGAAAGAGAGAGAGAGAGGAAGAAAGAGAGAGAGATGAAGAAAGAGAGAGAGAGGAAGAAGAGAGAGAAAGAGGGATATTTATTCTCTGTCCTCTGCCAGTCTTTTCTCTAGCGATGAATCTCTCATACCACCCAAATAATTTCTTCTCTTATAACTTCATCACATGCTGAAACACAATCTCATAGTCTGACTCTGCTTGTCAATGACGCCATTTTGTGATCCGTTTAGGTCTATCTACTTATCTACTAACCTACCCAAGTCCATTTATATTTTGTATGGCCACCATGGTGTGTCTATCTATCCATCTTGGACGCACGTACAGGCAGACACAAATATACTCAATATCAACCAAACACAAAATTTATAACCTTTGACATTAAGTATAATCTAATCTAGTCATCTTCTACCCTTTAAGTGTATCTAATTCACGTCGTTTGATTGTACTACAAAATCACGCCCTATCTGGGAACCATATATATATATATATATATATATATATATAGTACTTATCTCTATGAACTCCGAAACGGCTGAGCCCCCTTTTTTTTTTAAAAAATTCGCACAAATAAAATGTATCTGTCTGGAAGTGTTCTTAAATCAATATCCGTTTTCGAATCCATACGAAACAAACTCGCACGCAAGGATCATATATATATATATATATATATATATACATCGAATATGCTTGCGTTTGGCACAAAATTCTGATCAACAAACGATCATATAAACAGCTTATCCTTTAATCCATCTCTTGCGAGCAATCGGTCGCTCTATTTTCTGGTATCGTGCACTAGCCCGGCTACTCGTGAATAGAATGGAGAGAGCGACCCCTCTCGTTAACCATCATCTGTCCGGAGATTCTCACAAACATTTGAAATCCACACAAAAAGGGCAAATACAGGAAATTGGATTTCATTGCAGTATTTAACGAGCACAACACGTCGTTCAGTTGCAACGAAGGCCAAGTCGCGTGTCCTCCGCGAGCGTGTCACTGAGCTCCCTTGCCAGACAACAGAGATATTAATTCTATTAAAGGATGGTGAATTTTAGCGATTATATATATATATATATATATATATATATATATATATATATATATAAGAGAGGGAGAGTAAGTGGTGGGACGATTCTAAAATATTTCCGAATTCTGATCCTTTTACAACCTGTAAATATTTAGTTGCAAAGTTGTTTCTCCCCCCCCCCCACTCTCTTCGGATTACCGGAAAAATACAGTAGTATGTGATATTCTCGACAAACGTAAAAAATCCACTCAGCGTGGGAATCATCTAAAAATTTTAATTTTACTAATACTTTAAAATCAATAAATATTTATCATCAGTATCATCGATGGAAAATTTATTTTTTAACAAAAATAAATAAAAACGCATAAAATAATCGGTTCTGGAATCGGAAACTGGGTACAATCTTTCCGATTTCGATATCCCAACAAAAAAATCCGATTCCCAGCTAATCGTCCCAACACTGATATAGTGTGTGTGTGTGTGTGTGTGTTTAAAAATTTTAGTTGGCTGACAGAACGAACGTTACGTTTAGTTTCTTGGCCTCGAAAGACAATTCTCAGGTATTGCTTTCGAAATAATTCTAGATTTTATAAAATACAAAAATCATTTTAACTTGCATTTCCAAGATTTTGTTTTGAAATGAATTCTATATTTTATAAGCAATATATGTTTTTAATAAGTTTTACATTTTATAAGGAATATGTTTTTAAATAAATTATATATTTTATAAGGAATATGTTTTTAAATAAATTATATATTTTATAAGGAATATGTTTTTAAATAAATTATATATTTTATAAGGAATATGTTTTTAAATAAATTATATATTTTATAAGGAATATGTTTTTAAATAGCGAAAGCTTGACATAATTTAAGCTTTAAGCAGAATAACGCACACTTTCAATAACGTTTATTTGACATGTTGTTACTGTCTACAGTGGCGCTATATATTATTCCTAGATAACTTCTTTAAATGGTAAGTATTTCCACGAAACTGATTTAATGCAGACTGACACGGTCCTCTCAAAATCCAATTTGAACAAATATTTGCTATAATCTTTGTTTACTTCCAGTAATCACTTTCAATCTTCTCATAATATTTAACATCATTTGACCCACAATCTATAAATCACTGTAACTCTTATCCTTGAAGTGTTTAGGCCTTGATAAATGATGATTCATTAATTAAAAAAAAGAACTGAAAGTAATATTACTATTAGAGTTACCCCAAGAGTGCTTACGAAACCACCCCCATATCTCTGACGTGTGTGTGTATGTGTGTGTGTGTGTGTGTGTGTGATATTAACAGATTGTATTGGTTGCTCGGTCGAGCATTAAATGCATGTTAAATAAGGTGCTTGATGTTTGCGGTGGTCGGTTGTAATTACCGAGAAGAAATGTGTTTTATTCATTAAAAAATATGTGCGCTTTGGCGGCATTTGCACGAATAAATCTGAAGGCATTCGAGTTCAGTATATGTTATTTTAACATTACAAAGTTCTTTTGCGTTCGAAGTTTAAAAAAAAAGCGGGGTAGGGGATAAAAAATATATTTTACATCATACAGAGGGGGTGGGATGGTTTGAACGGCCAAGTTTGTTATAATTGGAAAGCGTATATGCAATATGTGATTAAGGTCGCTGAAAAAAATGTTTAGATCATTCCACGGCTCCAGTACGTATCTGCTTCCTGATGCAATCCCCTATCTATATAAGAGTCAGTCCCTTTCGACTGCCGTTATTTCCGTGAAAGGTGGGCGACTGATCTCCAATCTTTGGTTCCTCAAAGTAAAGTATTCAAAACGAGAACTAGTATCTCAATCACGACTAAAAATAACTTTATATCCTTCCCCAGTCTGTACTGCGTCAGTCGAAATTTTCATGAACTGGGTTTCTTTCCAAGATCCCACTGTCTGTGAAACACATTACTGTTAAACTGCTGCCCCACGAACTAAAACATGGCGGTGTTGAAATCAACATTAACTCGCCCCGATAAGTAATCAAATAAATAATTGTAAATCCTTTCATAATTTTATTCGTCATTCAACTCGCAATCAATCTATATCATCAACCATTATATTTGAATGGCTTTGATACTTAAGAGATTACATAGTAAACATTTTTAGAAAAATGCCTATATGTGAAACAAGACTGTAAGGCTGCTTCCCAGCTGACAATAATATAGTAGCTTTAAAGCCTAAATTGAATAAGTTCTTGTTGAGCTGTTCTCTTCAATAATTAACTCTAACCAGACTCCACCATTACTGATCATCATGGCGATGTCTGACCGAGGTGTATATATATATATATATATATATATATATATATATATATATATATATGTTGCTTAGAATAAATAATATCGTTAGAATTCAAAGGATTAGACTGTTAAAGACGCGTTTCTCATTTTTATTTACTGTTTAATTTTTAATTTTTCGTTTGTATGTATGTATGTATGTACTGTGTGCATGTGCGTACTTATATGTTTATATATTTAAGACTGACGTGACACCTTCTCATTGGCTATACCTCCTTCTCCTCCTCCTCCTCTACCTTCCTTCCTTTTCCATTCCCCTTTTCCCCGTGCATCCTCATACTTTCACTACACCGATGAAGACTGAAGGATCGGTCGAAAATATGTACTTATGAAAAAAGTTTTTTAATTTTTTTTCATAATATTATTATTTTGTATTCCTGCACGTCACCAATTAAAAACGAATAAAGAAAAGTTATAAGCTTTTATACTTTTCGCATTCTTTTTTATTCATATATATATATATATATGTAAAGATACCCGGACGGTTTGAGGAGAGAAGGATTGAAATAGAACTGATGAGCAAGTGATCCATGATTCTCTTATGTTTTTTTTTTTTGTTTTTTTGGGGGTTTTTTTTTGGGGG
Organism: Euprymna scolopes; assembly: GCF_053919585.1. Classification (NCBI taxonomy): domain Eukaryota; kingdom Metazoa; phylum Mollusca; class Cephalopoda; order Sepiida; family Sepiolidae; genus Euprymna; species Euprymna scolopes. The sequence continues at coordinate 51,653,601 of NC_136516.1, forward strand.
GGGGGGTTCTTGTTTTTCTTGTAGTGCTGAAAATATTGTTTTATCTATAAATAAGTAAGGGAAAATGTCATAAAATTTCCTAAATTGAATTATTTAAATAGGAAAATGTTTCTGATACCATTTATGATAGTTGTTAAAATTAGTGAATAGGTTTAGTCCAAATTTCTTCAGATAGGATAGTTGAAAGGTGTATCATGGTTTAATTTTATTATTATCTATGAGAGAAGGAGAGAAAGTGGAGATAGAGTGCTTGGAAGAGAAAGAAGTAGGAGAGAGGGGGTAAAATAACAGAGCTAGATACTAGAAAGGGAGGGGGAAAGAGAAAGGGAGTGGGGGAAAGAGAAAGGGAGTGGGGGATAGAGACAGCGAGTGGGGGATAGAGACAGCGAGTGGGGGATAGAGACAGCGAGTGGGGGATAGAGACAGCGAGTGGGGAGAGAGAGACAGCGAGTGGGGAGAGAGAGACAGCGAGTGGGGAGAGAGAGACAGCGAGTGGGGAGAGAGAGACAGCGAGTGGGGAGAGAGAGACAGCGAGTGGGGAGAGAGAGACAGCGAGTGGGGAGAGAGAGACAGGGAGTGGGGAGAGAGAGACAGGGAGTGGGAAGAGATAGACAGGGAGTGGGGAGAGAGAGACAGGGAGGGGATAGAGAAGGTTAAAGAGAAAACAGAAAGGGAGAAACGAGAGAGAAAGAGACAGAAAGATTGCTAGATAAAGTAAGAGAGGTAATGGGAAAGGATAACGTGGATATGTGTGTGTGTGTGTGTGTTTTGAAATAGTGTATTTCTTCAATCAAGATATGTAATTATGCTGAGAGTTCAAGGGGAGCGCAAGAGACAAAGATAGAAAGTGCAAGGGAGGGCAGGAAAAAAAAGGGAAAGTGAAAAAGGGGTATATGTATTTTTAAAAAAAGTATTTCTCCGATCAAGGTAGGTAATTATGTTGAAATAAACAACGCGCTTTCTTTTCAAAAGTAGTTTCTTTTGCTCAGTGCTACGGCCTCATTAAAACTACAATATGATCGATCATGTGTTGTTAGTCGCTGTGAAAGCTGATTGATTTGTTACGCTTCCTCCTTAGTTCAATGTGATTTGTTTGGGGACGGGAGACGAACAATGGGAAAAATAAGGTGTTTCTTTATTTTTGTGTGGTTGTTTGCTTTTCTTTTTTTTGTTATTTGTTTTACCGTTTCAGTTTTGAAAAGGCAAAAGTAGAAAATGATGAATATGGATCGATCTGTTTAAGGCGACTTCGATTGTCAATTCGCTATTCAAAGAACTACTTTACAAATAGATGAATCGATCGGTATAAAGTTCTAGAGACGTGAACAGACTGGGGTGCATATATAAAGAGACTTAGATATATTCAAACAAATTGATAATATATTATATATATATGTGTGTGTGTGTGTGTGTGTGTGTGTGTGTGTGTGTGTGTGTGTGTGTATGAAGAGATCGATACGTAGTGTTAAAGAGATGATATAAAAAGAACAATACAATAGGAGAGAAAACTGGAGGGGAAAAAGGATAAAAATAAGGGAGCTAATGATTATTATAGTAACATAGTATATTATATATATTACATAGTATATTATATATATTACATAGTATATTATATTACGGCATGATCACGTTGACACACTGTTTCCCGTCAGATAGCCAGAGGTAAGCAACGTTGAGCCTGGCCAATATTAAAATGGCTAACTATTCGCAAATTTCAGGATGCGTATGTGTTCTCCGCTTATCTCGGCAGTGTTTCCAGTCAGCCTCTTCTTGCAACTGAACCCAGGCAGTCCGATCCAGGGGAGGTGTGTTTGGAATTGCGCAACCCTTGCCTCACAATTACACGTGCAGCTACCCTTACAGGGGTGTGGGTATATTGTCTCTGTAGACGGAACAGAGGCATCGAGTATTATAGAGATTTTACTAAAAGAATAGAGAGGGAATAGAAAGACAAAAAACGAAAGAGTAGATAGAGAGAGGGAGATATGAGAAGGAAGGAGTACAGTTCGTGGAGAAAGTGTTCAGTAGAGACAGAGCAGGTAAATGGAGAGTGGGAGATAGACAAGAGATTAAAAAGGGCAATACATACAGAGAGAGGGGGGGAAATACAGAAAGATGTTATAAATATAGCCAGTAAATATAGATAAATAACAATAGAAAGAGTTATTTGGCATCTTAAAAAAAGATATAAAAGTGTTTACTGCATATATATATATATATATATATATATATATATATATATATATATATATATAGCGATATTCGAGTTCACACCCACAACTGGTAAGACACTCCTGCTGTTCAATTCAAGAATGAAACCAGCGTTGTATACTATGCGCCCGGCCGATCAGGCGAACACACGCACAAAACAAATACCCGAGAGACCGGCTGTACACCATTCCTTATCTATATTTTTTTTCTTTTCTTTTTTTTTTTTTTTTCAAGGGTTGGTAAGTGTTTACATAAAGTGTGTCATGATTTTATACATTTTAAGCAAAAATTAAGATTATTAAAAACCATAAAAAAATGACGATTACTATAAGGTTGAGTTAAAGTTACTAGTTAACAAAAAATCGAGATTCATTTCTGAAAGAGATGACGCAAATATCCACCGAAAAGTGTTTTAATTATTATCGTAAATATTTAAGAATTATTGACTTATGTTGAGATGATCACACGGATTTCAGTCAAGTTTATCAAGTTAATTAGCATAATTTTCCAAAATAGATTTACAATTCAAATTATTTCGCCCAATGTTTTATATCTCTCTCATTATAATATATATATATATATATATATATATATATATATATATATATATGTGTGTGTGTGTGTGTGTGGAGTCGTAGACGACGAAACACGTGTCAGTGGATAATTATAGTTTAATAATAATAATAATATGAATACATAATGATACAGCAATGTAAAGCTATATTTCTCCCCGTTAAAAAACGATCCTGGTGTCTAACTGTCCCGTGGGGAGGCATTTGTATGTATAAAAATGTATAAAAATTATATATATATATATATATATATTTTTATATATATATATATCTTTCTATCAAACTAAACCATATATATAGGATATACACGAAGGTAGGTACGTAGGTAGTGATGAAAATCCAAATAGACGTTAATCACATTTCGACCGGTCATTTGTTGGTCACCATCGAGTTGTAAAGTTTCTTATGAAAGGGAAAATATTTGAAGTTATAAGGCCGGAGTATTATACATTGTATAAACAGGCGAGGAAAGGGGTCGAAAGGCATTTAGTTTGTGTAGTGAGGCGTTTTATTAGAGTCTAAGCGACAAGCGAAACCCAGCCGTTAAAATCATTATGATTGGCGCACACACGAGCCTATCTATCCATACACACGCACAACACGCATACATGTTTGGTTTGGTTTTGCCAGATATCTGTATTCATGCGAGCACACAAATGTGTATGTGTGTGTGTGTGTGTGTGTGTGTGTGTGTGTGTGTATTAAATGTATTTTACTATGAATTGTGCACCTTCTCTAAATCCTGTCACCTCAAGCAACAGTACTTAGCTTAATAATCCACCAGAATGAATGTTTTCTAGACCCAGAATACGGCAAAAACCAAGAAAAGTTTATATAAACAATAAATTAGATACAGTTTAAGCTGGATATAAGAGACTCCTTTCTCAGTACATACAGTTCTCTTATATCCGGGTTGCACTTATATGCGAGGTTTTTATATCCGGGTTACATTGTACATAAGCACAGGCTCTAATTTGTGACCAGAAAAATGTCTTTGATATCCGTTGTTCTTATTTCGGGTCTCTTATAACCGGGTTACTGTATTGAGTTACACCTCAGCAAGATGTGACACAAAGTCGGAAAGTGGGTATTTCAAGCCATCGTCCTTCAAGGAATGAAACTTAGGCCTGGCAAAAATTGCCTGGGCACATCCGTCGACATTCCCTGGTAAAGACGCCCCAGGCAACAAGTAATAAACTTGCCTTCAACCGAAAGCCGGTTGGCAGGACCTTAGAGGACGGACCTCTTAGCTTATACCCAGGCAGCGTACGTCAGTCCGACAGGTAATGAGTCACGTAACTGGCTCATCAGCTATCGGGCTGGTTGTCAAGAATGAATTCTTGACTAGTATTTTCTAGTCAGGTCTCCAAGCAACCGAAGCAGCAAGGAGACCCACTCTGTATCGATATAATGAGAGTGTTACTAAAACGTATATCACAACTAAATAGTTACGTAGGGACAGGAAGTTGTAAAACCACAATTTAGTGTCTTAAACATAATGTACTGAAAAGTTGTGTACAGGCGATAAATATGCTTTATATCTTGTTGTTGTTGTTGTTGTTGTTGTTGTCAAATATTAGTAAATGAAAAACCATTTTGAGTTAAAAATCAATTTAGTATTATGCGTGTTATCTTAAGAACCTGCTTTAAATGTGTATATATGCTAAAATAATCACTAGCAAAACAAAATGGCGTCTTCATACAAACGGAAGTTAGCGATTTTTTCCAGCATAGTACACATTTCAAGCGTGTTTTTGTTTTTAGCGCAATAATATTACACAAGTAAATTTTAATTCGGAATGTTTCGTCATTTAATAATATTTAACAGAAACAAGACAAACAATATTTCTCACCTCTATACAATTTGGCATATTATATCTTTAGGCCACTAAACTGCAGTTTTGCTGAGAGAATTATTATTCTTTACTGCTTTACTTGTTCAAGATTTGGCAAGAAGGAAACTACCTTAAATGAACACTTGGCTATCTATGTATCTCATAAAAAGGAAATATTAGTCCGGGGAAGCAAGCCGCTTGATCTTTGAGAACAAACTGAACTAAACGGGTGAAAAAAAAAATCAGTAAAACGGTAATTACCCTCAACAGTTATTATCATACTTAATTATGGTCGGTGTTAACATCTCACCGGCTCGGTCTTGCTTTATAATTGCAAGAACTTGGAACAGCTGTTATGAAATTAAATGTTAGTATATTACTATATCAACACTTAAATATTGAAAACACGAAAACATAAGAAACAACATTTATCTATTCTCATAGCAAGTTGAGGAGTTAATCAACGTTTGTTTTGCTAAGGTTTTCTTTCTTTCACAATATAATATAGTCATGCAAAAAAAAAAAAAATGCTAAAATATTGCTCAATTTTGGAATTGAGTTATATTTTTAAATAATTTTCAGTGATAGTTGTAATAAACTCAGCAACGAATCGATTACTAAATTTCCATCTATCGCTCACTGCGTGTTTTATGACGTTTTTATTTTATTCGGTATCTATCGCTCTCGTGTCCATCTCACTCTCTCGCTTTTTACATTATCAACACTAAGATGAAAATAATTAAAAAATAAAGAGGATTAGAATACTACACTGTAGACGAAGGGGAATATGATCTCTATCTATAGCTGAAGTGTGTGTGTGTGTGCGTGTCAGAGAGAGAGAGAGAGACAGAGAGAGAGACAGAGAGAGGAACAGATAGATAGAGAGAAAAAGAGAGAGGGAGAAAGACAGATAGCAGGGTCTAGTTTAGGATTTTGTCTTGTTAACGGGCTTTTTAAACTCACGTTTTTCTTGATTCAAACAATGTAACCCGAATTTTTATGGTAAAAAAAAGGTGGATCACATTTCTTCTTTATTAATGGCCTGGCAAGGCCACAGAGGAGACAACCAAGCAAAATAAAATAAAAAAACAAATCCAAATTCACCCGAAAGCAGCAAAACTGAACCTAGCCTGCAAAGACAATATATATATATATATATATATATATATATATATATATATATATATATATATATATTATACAAATTAGGCAACTTTTGGCATATTTTATTGGTTTTAAAATATAGGTTCTTTTTTATCAATTATCATTAAATTTTAATCATAACACAGAATTACAATCTTCAAAATTCGTGAAATTGTTCATGTAGTTGCGTCCCATAGTACCAAAGACATGATCATTTCAATATTCAATTTGGCTACCAATATATATATATATATATATATATATATATATATATATATATACACCACCTTTTTTGGTAATTTTATAAGTCTCAAATCTCAGCGACTATTGATCAGAATAAAGGATCGTTAAAAAGCTAATTGTGTAGTGGACCATGTGACATTTGCTTTTAAGGTCACACATTAAAAGGATCATCCATCATCCAAAGCCTATTTTTTGCACTTTTTTTTACAGTCATAAAATATTTCTTTCAGTTTTTGCATATGAATTACAAAATATCTTATAGTTCCTCAAAATCTCTGCCCTTGATGGAGGAGAGATAAACTGGCAGCTATGTTATCAAACAATCTGAAATAACAGTAAGAAGAGACTCGATTCCAACTAATTTCCATCTGTTCTACTTCCTCTCTTTGTTTTTCATACATAAAGTAAATTTCATAGTGTAAATGGATTATTTGATACCGGAGATATTCATAATCGTATGATATTTCCAGAGGAGATATAACATGAGCAATATTTGGAATTATACAAATAATGTGCTAATTTTATTTAACTCATTTTATTGCACACACAAATGGCTCAATATTCGTTGAGATAGAGCCTTATAACAATAATAGATATTCAATATTGAATCTCAGAATATGTTGCTGTAATTTCACGGATAGCCATGAATCATTTGCTTACCTACATGTGCACACAAACATAATGATCATTTACCTACAACGTTTCTGGTGAAGGGAAATAGTGAGGGAGAAAATATTGCATACCATTAAATACTCTAGTATAAATTTTATGTGGAGTAACAGGGCTAATGTAAGGCTGCTACTCATAAAAACATGGATAAAAATTAATTAGTTTTCTGTTTTATTTTTATGTTCATATTATAAGAGAATGTTCAATTTTAAGTTTTACGCAACGAAATTCAATACAAGTTCAAAGACGTGCTGATAATTTATTAGTTAGGGAATTGACGAGGCATTGCAAATGTACACAGGAAAATAGTATGTTTATATATATATATATATATATAATCATACAGAGAGAGAGAGAGAGAGAGGTAGACAGAAAAGGAGGATAATAAGAAATGTGTATAGATTGGAACATTTTAGGCTACCAGGGTTTCACGAGAAAGAGACCCGCAAACAAAAAACGAATGAGGTGAAGCTCACCTAAACGCTCATCAGTTCGAGACTTTTAGCAAAAGGAAAGTAAAATATTTCACTCTTACGACAAGAATGAGCACTTCATTGGGTTTCTTTCTACACTCGCTAGAACCATATGAACACACACAACTATGTACGCACATATACAGAAATATATATATATGTGTGTGTGTGTGTGTGTGTGTGTGTGTGTGTGTGTGTGTGTGTGTGTGTTTGTGCGCGCACACACATTCATACATACATTATATATCTATATATATTAGTTGGACTTAAAAGCATTTGAACTGGAAAAATTAAACTGCAGTTACACACACACACATATGTGTATGTATATATATATATATATATATATATATATATATATATATATGTATATATATATATATATATATATATGAGAGAGAGAGAGAGTTGGGCCTAGAATTTAAACTGAAAAAAAATCAAACTTTACTTGTAAATCGCTGTTTTATATTTATTATCATTGCATCATATTATTGTTTATTACAAGATAACATACTTTTCCACAATTAAAAACAAAAATTATGTAGTTGAGCACGTGTGTCATGTAATGTAGAGCATTTTTACATAATCATGTAATATAAAACATTTTTACATAATCACCTTAAAATAATAATTCGCGTACAAAGAGAGATAACTCCTGTTTTGAATTAAAGAAATGAATAAGAATTTTCTATTTTTAGAACCAAAATTTTATTTCTTTTTCTGTATAACTTTACATACAAGAATGAAAATAAAATGATTCCCCTGAATACCAAGCAATGCCGTATAGATACACATACATATACACACATATATACATTATATATATATATATATATTATATATATCCGCACATTGTGTGTGTTTGAGAGAGAGAGGGTCCGACGCCCCTACTCTCCACACACCGGCTCCTTTCACTTCAAATCAGTTAAATCAAGTTCGCATTTCTTCCGGAAATATTCCATGTATTTCTTGGAGGAATTTCCTAGATTGTGATCAGAGCCAGGGTGAATATTTTATTTATTCATTTTTGCAAATATCGTCGTACTTTAATACGCCCTATCTTCCTTCATTTCCTCTGACTACAATCCATTCAATCCCTCTACTTTCTTGTCTTCAGTCTAATACTCTTTTCTTTTCTTCTGTGTAATTTTTTTTTTTACTTTCACAAAACAATGAATGGAAATCGAAAATAAAAACGTTATTTATGATTAAAAACTCGGGTTTTATTTTATTTAATAAACTCGAATATGAAACTGATAACAATTTTGGAAAAAAGAAACCGTTATCAATGATTCGATTAAGCGAGTTTGAGATACGAAATGAACGCTCAGTATTCATAATATAAAAATAAAATTCAAGAGTATACACACACACATTGTTCCAGGTTAATATTTTCCAGAGGTGAATCAACCAATGAAGTTTTATCAATACGGAAGTAAGGTAATATATACTTTTTAGTTGCTTTACGTAACACATTCATGAGGATGTTTCGGTTAGCTAGTGACTAGAGATCTATTCCGGCAATGTTGCTTATACAAAAAAGGTTGTGAGCTGAATGTATAGCGACATATAAGCAAATAAAAGGTGTATATATATATATATATATATATATATATATATATATATATATATATATATAGCGAGAGAGAGAAAAAGACAGGGGCAAATACTCCCTTTCGACCATATTACCCATGTTGCTTTGAATTCTATTATTTTTCTGAACAATATCTGAAGTGTTTGAAATGTATTTGTAAACAGATATATATATATATATATATATATATATATATCCTTTTTAACTCCAAATTGTTTTTTATTCGATATATTAATTGTTGTAGTACTTTTGAAGAATCTCTGAAGAGTTGATTCGAGAGCTAAGAAAATAACGTTCGCTATCGAGCGAAACACATCTAAGACGTAATATAATGAAAAGTTAGACGTTTGCCTAATAAAAAGTATTTTGTTGGCCAAAAAGTACGTCTGTTTATTTTTTGTCGTCTTTTCAATCTATAAAATATCGTTTTATATTCCCATTCTTCATATCTTGTGTTTGACGTAATGAGTCTGTTGACGCCAGTGTGTAATAAGTCTCCAAGCAGAAGAGTACTTATACTTAAGATTGTATTTCAGACTTTGAAACAGAAGATCACGCAAACTACTGATATCTGATGTTTTTTGTTGTTTTTTTTTTACTACAGAAACCTTCATAAAGATGCGCCATGTTACAGAACGGGTGTACCAAAAATCATTTGATCGATTCCGGAAAAGATGGGTTTTTATTTTATTTATTTATTTTTTTTTTTCTGAGGGATGGCTCCCGTTCTGCCGGGCTAAAGATGACTAACAGTGACCAAGTCAAAAGTCTTCATCGGAGAAGATTGCCGTTTGCCAACCAGACAAATCGCAGATGTTCTAAATGAATTGCATACCCTCATTTTACTTATGACCTTGTCACAGGGTTAGTGATGAATTATTGCAAATGCGGAAGTAACGAATGCTTATCGTATAGAATGTTGATCAGTATTTGTTTTAATGGAAACAAGTCTTGCTGGTTCTACATACACACACAGAACAAAATTCTGAACCTATGGAATCGATTTTCAAAACTGTACGTTTAGGTTATGTCCACAGTTCTCCTTTTTTTGTCTATACGTAGGCATAATTTCGAGGTTGTTCGCCAATAAACCGCGAGACAAGAATTCAATATTCAGTCGAGCTGCAAGAATAAAAGAAACTATTTTGATCCCCTTTATTTAAAAGTCAGCATTATCAGGTGAATATCTAATATATAGAGTAATGGGTCCTTAGAAAATAGTGGCGCCTATATCTACTATCTTATTAGTAGGAATAAAAGAAAGCCATCAGGTCGCCTTGACCATGAACACAATCTTTACTTTTATGGTTCAGAAAATATATCTAAAATATAGGCT
>NC_136516.1:51668676-51686176 GCF_053919585.1 Euprymna scolopes
AGCATGCGATTCTCCTTCGACATTCTGTGGAGAAATAACACTCAAGATGAGAATAATGGTCTGCATAATACAAATAATGCAAATTATCAATTCAAAAGGTGACATACCTAGGTACTGTAAAACAAACGGTATTATTATTATTATTATTATTATTATATGTAGTAGTAGTAGTAGTAGTAGTAGTAGTAGTAGTAGTAACAGCAGCAGCAGCACTTTTGCAGGTCATTATTTTTTTTGACAAAGTAGGCAACGAAATGTTCGGTGGAATAGAAAAAATATGTCACTTTAGAAGAAAGCAAAGATGGAATTGCAGTTTTGTTTCTGTTCTACAGACTTTCAAATATTTGTAAAAAAAAAAAAAAAGAAAAAAAAAGAACCGTCTTTTCTCATACGACGGAATTACCGAATTATATTAAAAAACGAATAGAAAAAAGGAAACAGATTCATTGCATATTGAATAAATCAATTTCAGATTATTTTTTTCAACTCTATTTAATGCACGTTTTTTTTTAAATAAATATTACATTGTTTTTTTGTGGCCACACACACATATATATATATATATATATATATATATATATATATATATATATATATATATATTATGCACAGGACGATTGAAATAACTTGATAGGAGTGAAAATAGAACTAAAAAAAAAAAAAAAAAAAAAAAAAACGAACTATCGGATCCAGACACCTTGAATTGACACCAGAGACCCGAAACCGCGCTCGTAGAGTAGAGAAAACGATTTTTAAAAAAAATGAATAGCATCTCTAAACAACTATAATGCATTTGTATTTTCTCTTTAGTTTTCAAATCAAATTCCAAATAAATAAAATAGTCAAAATACATAGACACATATGTGCATGTATGTATATGTATGTATGTTTGTTTATTTTATTTATTTTTTTTTTTATAAAATTTAAATTTCTACAAATCCGGTTTTTATAAGTGAAGTACTTCAACGCCAATATTTTCTTTTGAAACAATAATGATAAAAATAATAGCAAAAAAAAAAAAAATCCAAATAAAGATTTTGATGTATTTCTATTCTTAAGCATCTATTGATAGAAACCACTTGTCAACATCTCTATGTACTGGTGTCATTATTTACATTTGAAAATCATTCATCAATACAAGCAAATTAAAAAAGAATATGACATCAAATATCAAAAAATATATTTGATCAAACTGATTAAAAACGTAACATTTTTTTTTGTACAAATAAACATTTCATATTAACTATATTAACTATTAAGCAATCAGTCAAGCGGCACATTTTATCAGCACCAACTATTATTATTCTACACTATAACTATTATTCTATACTATAATTATTATTCTATACTAGGGCAATTTTTTACGTTTGCTTATTTTCAGAGTGCCCCTTGTAAGGAAGCTGTTTCCCCCACATAAAAAACAACCTTTTGGCATTTTGTTTTCGTGGGGAAGCAAATTAATACCTACATTAAATAAATACTTACATCAAATAATTACCTATACATTTATGTTTTCTGTATTGGATTTAGATATGATTAATTGTACTTTTAGTGGAGTCAACGCTGGATTAAGTTTAAATATTTCCATTTAAAACGGTATATATTGTTGATTGCTATCAAGTAAATGGCTTATAATATATATATATATATATATATATATATATATATGTGTGTGTGTGTGTGTGTGTGTATGGTGGTTGCCTTCAGTCTTGACAGACTATGGATATTCACTGTAAGAGCGCTTGCGCCTGGAGATTTTGTGGCAAGAGTTACGCAATAACCAACTACACTTCTGAGTCGACATTGTTAAATACCAGTTACAAGTAGAGCTTCAGGACGAATGGAAACAATGGCGAGATAAGCGAGGAGCCCGTACAGCACTCAGAATTCCCAAATGGTCACCCATCTGGTACTAGCCAAGCCCAACGTTCCTTAACTTCGGTGCTCTAACGAAAACTGGCGGGTAATTATGCCATATATATATATATATATATATATATATATATATATATATATATATATATATATATATATACACACACACGTGTTAGGAGTAATTAGATACACATAGTATTTAGAAAAATAAAGTATTCTTAATACATCTTTACTAATGGTTCAACGCCCCTGGTGAGGCTTGGTCTGACTCAAACACGATTTGAATCGCAATACTGTAGTTGCTTTGTGTATGTCTAACTAACACCTAGGGTGGGAATATTAGTAATGATTATTTCAAAAATAGGTAATATATTCAACATTTTAAAGCTCCATCTGATTTCAATGCATATGAATATCTATACATGTATATGCGCATATATTATATATACACATATATAATACACACAGGGACACACACACATATATAATATATGTACTAGCGGGATGGGGTGGCGTCTGCTTTTTCCCGGTCGTAAAATACGCTTAAATATGATATTTTAATTTGCCCAGAGTATTTGGTAGAGTTCTCAAATGTCAAATCGTTGAACGTTGACCCCTTGAACGCCAAATTTCTGTCCGAAAACCAATTAAAAAGATTGTCCCAAATCTCAATACAACTTAGGTCAAATTTTGAGCCTGTAGACTGAGAATCGAGAGAGACACACACACACACACACGGACAGACAATTTCACTTTTATAGATATAGAGATATATGTAAATATAAATATATTACATTTAAATATATACACACACACACATATATATATATAAATACATGTGAGTGTGTGTATATATACACACACACGTGTGTGGGTGTGGGTGAGTAATAAGACATCAATTGTTACGTTTAATCAGGTATTACGTTTTACAAATAACACTTCCGTCAATTTCCTCATTAATCTTTAAAGTTGATATATAGTTTTTCGCGTTTGTAGCTGAAGGTGTGTAGACATCGTTCAAATTCATATTGATTGCTCTATCTTTCGACTTCGACTCAGTCATTTTCATGAACAAACAAGACAGTCGGCATTCAAATTCTGTTAGAGAGGCTGACACACTCGTTCTTTCACTTTAATCTTGCGTTCACACACACACACACACACACACACATCATTCAATATACACAAAAGGTGCGGATGATAGTGCAATTAAGTATATATTACCAGAGCTCAAAATATAATAAGTTGAATAGTTATTTAAAATTTTTAAACATGCTGAAAATGTGTTTTGGACAAATTAAGATTTATATATATATATATATGTATATATATATATATATATATATATATATTCCAAATTTGTTTATGTTTGTATAAGATGTAAATGTATGCGAATCTTTATTGCAATTAAATTACACAAATATGTGTGTGTGTGTGTCACTCAGTAGTGGTGGCTAAGTACGTTAGTAGGGCTAGGTAGTAAGCTATGAAAATATATATTGCGATTTGCTGCACATAATCTTTCGTGTTTCATTCCCGTTGGGACTAGTCTAGTAATGAAACGCGAACAATTTTGTGTAGTTTAACCTCTTTCTCGTATATATATATATATATATATATATATATATATATATATATATATATATATATATATTAGAACGCAGGATAATAGAAAGTTTAATATACAAGATAGAGCAATCAACAAACAAATGAAATTGATCATAAAAATAGAAATAGAATAGATTACAATATTTTTTGAACCATTAAAAATTGACACAAATTTATTTTTTGTGGGATTTTTTATGAGTTCATAAATGTAAATTATTTAATTTTTATTCTCGCCTTGAATTTTATATCTATATACCATACCTGTTCACACTGAAACACTTATCACAATATTCTGTGGATCTATATTAAAAAACCTTGTTCAACTTTGTGCCATATTTCCATTCTATGGAGGTCAGGCGCGAACGAACACCCAATGATTTTATTATACCATATATCTTCAAACTGAAACAATTATTAAAGTATGCTTACGCAGATAGATATGAAAAGTCTTTATTAAAGTGTGTACCTATTTCCATTCCATTGAGGCCAGGCCCCACAATTTTATTATACCATATATATATATATATATATATATATATATATATATATATATAGCCAGTAGAGTTTAGTTTCCTAGAAGTACATCCAATGAAACATGTGTCTACCAAAGAGTGCTCAATGAGTGAACAGAGCTGGTATATTAAATTTATTTATACAAATATTAATGGCTACATATGTGCATACATGTTTCTGTAATCACCCGCGTTGGGGGACTACGTCTGCAGGCCAAGAATTACCGTCGAAAACTGATATTTCAATAAAAAAAAAAAAAAAATATATATATATATATATATATATATCCAGTGATGCGTATTGTTCTAGTGTGTATGCGTAACGAGAATGAAATGATAGTGTGATGCTGATGCTCATCGTTGAAAAGAGAGGTTCCTTGCATACCCTCCTCCCCACGATAAGCATCGTTGTTCAAGAAGCAAAAAAAAAAAAAAATAAAGGATCAAAAAAGAAAAAAAGGTTAAAATGAATAAAGACACTAACGTTACTAGGTTTCTTACACCAGCTCTTCCCCCTATGCTGCCTAACAACAGCCAAAAAAAGAGGTTTTAATAATATATATATATATATATATATATATATATATATATTATTTTTATAATAAGCGCGCATCTGCTTTGCGGGACGTCTTTTCTAGTACTGTACGTTGCATGGGCTTTTAGAGAGAGAAAAAAAAAAAAACAAGGAACACGGCCACCCTCGTTCCAGCAAAACCAGAGGGTAGGGGCTAAGATATTGTTGTGAGTGAGAGCGAGGGAACTTCGGGTATGGACAGGGCGGTAATCGTGAACGGTTTACTGGTGTCGGTGGAAAGTACGGGGAGTCGTTTTTATTTTTTGTTTCTTTTCAAATTATAAATACACGTGTTGAACGGGTGTTTGGAGCAGCAGCCGACAAATATCAATAACTCTCTTTAGCATTGTGTTTGTATATATATATATATATATATATATATATATATATATATATATATATATATATATATATATATATATAATATATATAAATGTTATCTTTCTAGAAGAAAGAGTTTGTACGCATAATCAAATATTTAATATAATTCAGCTGTTGCTGTAATAGACATATCTAAAATAATATACACATATATATGACATTTGAATTATAAAACTTAATAAGTCCTTTATTTATATATATATATATATATATATATATATATATATATATATATATATATATATATAATGTGTATATAACCCCCGGGATACGGTCTCACCAGGATACGATATGGAATGCGATGTTTTTTTTCGGATTCCTGGTTAGGGTATTTGCATCGGCTTACTATGTTATTTGGTTATATAAATGTGTATTATTTAATGTACTGTATATTGTTACTAATTTGTAATGCCGTATCCCGGAGTTCTAATATATATATATATATATATATATATATATATATATATATATATATATATGACAACGTACAAATGTAGATGCATAAATAAACAACACAAACTTATAATTACATTTATTTTTGTTTGCGTGTGGGGCAAAATAATTGCATAATATGACGTAGACAGTGGTTTGTGATCACTTTGTATTATGATGTGCGTCACCTGTTAGGAACGAGACCTTTCACACACACACACATATATTTTATATATATATATATATATATATATATATATATATATATATATATATATATATATATATATAGGTAATACACACGCTAACAAGCACATAGATACTGTGCTTGCGTGTGTGTGTGTGTGTTCGTGGTTCCTGTCTGATGCAATCAGGAAATCGTTGAGCGACTTTTTCGACGTCTACAATTCGGTAAAGGAACTTCTCAAAATGCACTTTTGGTACATTTACTGTCTTTCCCTGGGCAGGATACGCTTGGGATTCCCGGCGAATGACTAAGAATTTACATTTCTATTATGTTTTTACATTTCAATTTTTTTTTAATCTTATTTTTTATATTTCTATTTTTTTTATATTTCTATTTTTTACATTTCTATTTTTTTACATTTCTATTATTTTTACATTTCTATTTTTTTAATATTATTTTTTACATTTCTATTTTTTACATTTCTATTATTTTTTACATTTCTATCTTTTTACATTTCTATTCTTTAAAATCTTATTTTTTATATTTCTAATTTTTTTTACATTTCTATTTTTTTTTAATTTCTATTTTTGCTTTACATTTCTTTTTTTTTGTTTTACATTTTGCGTTGATTTACATTTCTATTATTTTTAAGACGTATTTTGTTTATGGATGTTTCGGGTCAATGCAGACCCCACGACTTTATATACTCTGTTGGCCAATGACATACAATTACCAATACACTATCCAAAGTAAATTTTGCAATGCCACTTCAGAATGCACATTATGTGCTCGTTAACAATCCAATGAGCAGATAGGAATTAATACTTATATCAACTATATACGATCGTAAATATCCGAAATATGATGAAAGTAAAAATAAAATAGATAAACCCCATAATTTATTATACCATACCTGTTCACACTGAAACACTTATCACATTATTCTGTGGATCTATATTAAAAAACCTTGTTAAACTTTGTTACATATTTTCATTCTATGGAGGTCAGGCGTGAACGAACACCCCATAATTTTATTATACCATATTTCTTCAAACTGAAATATAATTATCAAAGTATACTTATGCAGACAGATCTGAACAGTCTTTATTAAAGTTTGTACCTATTTCCATTCGATGGAGGCCAGACACGAACGCAGACCCCATAATTTTATTATACCATCCCTATTTAAGTTAAAATATACTTATCGAGGTATTATTATGTACATCTATATCAAAAACACTTGTAAACGTTTTTTTTTTTTTTTTAATTTTTTATTTCCTTACTTTGTGGACTAGGCGCGTACGCAGACCCCACAATTTCAATGAATCATCATTATGCCAAATCAAACATACCCATTCCTGTATCTCGATACATCTATCATTATATGTGATCAGTTTTCTATAATAGTCAACCATATAGGGGCCTATTCGTGACCAGAAACACACACAGACGTTCAGCTTTATATTATAGATGTGTGTGTGTGTGTGTGTGTGTGCGTATTGCTCTGAAATGTCAGTGAGGTCAAGACACGTCGATGAACGTATTAGTGTTGTTTGTACATATGTGCATGTATATATGCGTGTGCAAAACATGCACTGAGAGAGGGGAGAGACTGAGAGAGAGAGAGAGAGAGAGAGAGATGGGCGTGATATTTTTTAACATATAATACTCGAGTCTCTCTCTTTCAACCATTAACTAAACGATTTTGTTTAGCCTATTCGTTTGGAGCAAAGTCTAGTAAATATTCTAATACTACAATTAATCTGTTCTGTCTTCTAAGAGTGAAGAAAAACATCCTTCTAGAATGAGGCAGTTGATATATCTGTCTTAATTGAGAATGCCTTATATTGGGGAGCTTGATTATTAAAAAGTGGCCTCGTGTCTAACCTTGCACTTATGGGGAAACAAATAAGAACTAGATAAGTTTTGTTTTTATTGTTTCTGATATTTTAAACCGATTTTTGTTTAAAAACATGTAAGTATTTTCGAAATTCTGAATTAAAAAAAAAAAGGATTAAAAATATTCTTAAGGTAATGGAATGATTAAACATCGGACCATCACAACTATTCCGGATATGAATTATTTTAAATAATATGTAGTTAAAAACTATTTTAAATAATGTGTAGTTAAAAACTATTTTAAATAATGTGTAGTTAAAAACTATTTAAAATAATATATAATAAAAAAAATATTTTACATAATATATAGTTAAAAACTAATTTAGATGATGCGTAGTTAAAATCTATTTTAAATAATATGCAGTTAATAACTATTTAAATAATATGTAGTTAAAACCGATTTTAAATAATATATAGTAAAAAAATATTTTTGAAAATATATAGTTAAGTATTAAGGAACAAAAGTTAATTGTTTTTACTTATTTATTTGTGATCTATTTACGTTAAAACTAACGTTTAACAACGTTTAAACTTTCACAATTCGTTTAAGTATCCATTTTGCTAACATTTTTGAGTGAACACGTATGGTTTATTTGCTTCAAATCGGTATTTACGCGAACTTACAACTTCTATTAAATAGGAAATATAATTTTCCATGAATATAAGTTCTGACTAATGGGAGTTTGCTATGAATTTAATATTCTCTTAACATTTCCTCCTTCGAAAGAAGTTGGTTCAACCAAATTTCACACACACAAAAAAAAAAACAAAAAAAAAACACCCAATGAGATAAACAAAATAAAGTGTAATGGACTGATTTCTTAACTGATTATTCTAAAAATCTATGTTAGTGATTAATCAACGCTGGAATTTAACTCAAATACATACATATACACACACACACACACACATATATAACAAGTTCTTGCTGAGAAACCTGAAATTACCAAATTCTACCCAACTTACATCATAACTACTACGTTACATTCATTAAACCTTATCCCCGAGTGGCTTTCGATCCTTGACAAATAGTGACTCACTTGCAAAAAAAAATAAAAATAGAATAAAAAATGAGGATTTTTTCTTTATTACCTGTTTTAAATCTAAAATTACACACACACACACACGTGTGTGTGTGTGTGCATGTGTGTATAAGTTGGTTGCTAGAAAAGAGGGAATTTTTTCAAACGATAATTTAGTTTTACAAGAAATAACTTATAATTTTTTTTTTAAAAGACTAATATATCATAATGCAACTCGAAATGCTCAAAATGTAGTCCTTGCAAATCGCGGAAGCGAATAAGATAAACGCACTAAATTTTACTAAAAATTTATAGCCTTCAATTTTCTCGGTTTTCTAACGACTAATCCGTATATATATAAATATAGACATTTTAAGGAGGTTTCAGCAACAACAAATTAAGGCTTATATTCTATTCTTTCGTATGCTCTCTAGTATTTATTGGCAATGCTATATAAATAGTTAAAACTTGCCATCACGCAGATTTTTTGTGTGATTTTAAGAAATATAAAATGAATGTACATATGCGCTGTTTGGCCCATTTTGAGGTCAGTTTGTTTTTTTGAATCAGAGTTGTTTATATTTGTGGGCATACAAACTTTCTATTCTTATGGTAACGAGACAATTTGCATTACAGTCTGCACGTAGACTGTTAAGTCTTTTTTTTGTATGAGAGTCCGTTGCAACACTAACACTGATAAGGAGAATATTTTTTCAGTTGAATACAACTTGACATAAAAATCAAACTTGAAAAATCAAAATAGGACATCATATTTTTAAAATTAATAGGACATAATATAAAAAAAAAATAGGGTATAATATTTTCTTAAAATGGTACATAATATTTAAAGAACAAAAAACAACTAGGCCATAATATTAAAAAACAAAAAAACAACTAGGACATAATATTAAAAAACAAAAAAACAACTAGGCCATAATATTAAAAAAAAACAAAAAAACAACTAGGACATAATATTAAAAAACAAAAAAAACAACTAGGACATAATATTAAAAAACAAAAAAACAACTAGGACATAATATTAAAAAACAAAAAAAACAACTAGGACATAATATTAAAAAAATTCAAATAGGACATAATATTTTAAAACATAAAATGGGACATATTTTTTTTTTTTAATCAAAAAGGACATAATAATTAAAAACAATCAAAGGGGACAAAAAATCAAAGAGGTCATAATATATTTTTTTTAAATCAAAGGGGACATAATTAAAAAATAGTACATAGTATTTTAAAAATATAGGACATAATATTAAAAAAAACAAACAAACAAGACATGATATTAAAAAACAAAAAAGGGCATATTAAAAAACGACATAGGTAAAAAAAAAATGTTTTATAAAGTAAGTTTTTAATATGTAAATAAATGCATGAATTGGTGGTCAGTCGGGGTTTATAAATCCCGTTCTAAATAATCGATTCCGATACAATTAGCGATTCCGATTCTTTTAAAATATCTAAATATTGAACTATAGACTTGTTTATTTGTTTTTCGGATTACTATAAACAAGTATGTAATGGGTGCATATGTTTTCACAAGCATAAAAGCACACTTGTAGAAGGAATCTATAAATAATAGTTTCACTTATACTTTAATAAATGGTAGATATTTTTATCGTTAGTACAAAACAATGGTAAAATTTGTTTTAAACAAAAATTTGACAAATGAAAAGCATCATTTTTCTAATCTGAAAATGGGCACAATTTTTTTTCCGATTCCGATATCTCCAAAAGTTTTGGTTTTCCTATTCCAATTAATTACTCGCTGTAGTACAGGCGAGAAAAAAAAGTGAATAAAAAAAGTAGCAAAAAAGAAGAAACAAAATTGGAAAAGTAGAAAATTTTATTTTTGTGATCTTATTGTGAATAAATCTACTTTCTGATCATAGCACTAATTTCTTTTTTTATTCTTTTTTTTGTAGGGGGGGATATTTGCATACATAAAAAACACATTCTGTCACTTTTGTATATATCTTGTCGTGCCTCTACACAAAATCAATGCATTTGAAGGATTTAGTAGAAATGATCCGAAAACACCCTTTTCACTATTATTTGAAACAGCAGTATACAGGGGTCATTTCTCTGGAATACCGGATGTGTCCCGACAAGTTTTAAGATAACACTTAACAAAATGTTTAGGAATAAATATTTGCAATGCTAAAACCCTTTCTGGACAGAATAAAATCCATCTAGTTTATATAATAGTGCTCAATAGTAAATAGAGATATGTATATTACTATTTATTAATACAGACATAGTACAAGGATAGATATATTGCCAGGACAATGTTTCGATCTTTAGTTATTAATAACTATTACTAAAGCTATTTCTATATAAACAACTAAATTATATGACAGACTTTTTACCCTGTTGGGATCTTAGTTATCAATAACTACGCACCGAAACATTTTTATGCCATATATATTTATATATATATACACACACACACACACACACACACACACACACACACACACACACACACACACACACGTGTGTATATATATATGCATATATAATACACACGCGCATATATATGTATATATATATATGACACACACGCATATATATTCATATAACACACACACAGATATATGCAATGTATATGTATATATAACACGCATGCTATTGCATATATATATATATATATATATATATATATTCATATAATATATGCGCGCACACACACACACACACATATATATATATATGTAGGTGTAACACGCATATATATATATATATATATATATATATATATCACACCCGCATATATATCTCACTCACGTATATAACACGTACGCATGTTAAATCTATATGCATATATATATGCGTACGTGTGTTATATATTATCTCCAAATATTAACATTTTAAATTAAATTTCGTCTTTATAATTAATTCAGTTCTTTTTAATTAGTTGACAAATATTTTCTTTTCGATGAACTGACACGATATAACAAGGTTATTATATGCAATAAATTAGATATTGTTTTGTGCTCCTCAAAATATTAAAAGCTGCCTACCTTTTGATTAGATTTGTACAACGAGGAAGACAATCGCCCCCATTACACGCATTCGGAAGCGCGCCCTTCTTTAAACAATTCCGACACGGAACACTTTAGCCTCTTCCTCCCGTAATTCGTCTTCTGCTCCCACAAGTACCGAAATTTCCTTTTTTCCGATGAAACAACGAAATTTTCCCAAATGATGTAGAAATGATTTGTCCGACTGCTTTTCACTATGTACTTTGTCATTTGCACACGAACTAGGAAAAACATCAGATTAACATCCGTCACCACAAACAAAGGGAGAAGGTAATTCTAGGATGGTTTTTTATAGCTATAGAACTGATACCCTTACCCCGGAAAGTTGGCATCATGATGAAGGAATACATACTACACTTTGCCCTCCAAAAATTTGGTCATACTTGAGAGATTGTCTCATCACAATGGAACAAATACTACATTAGCTTTCTAAAGGAGGCGATAATGCCCGAGAGGATTGCATGATGTCACTAAAACAACTACTACACTCTCCCTCTGAATTAAGCATAGAAAGCTGGTTAATCTGAAATGGAATTGAAAATTCAAACCCTAGTGCAATTGATAGACGATCTAGCATGGTTTCGGCTTCAGAAGACGTACATAATTTTCATTAGTCTATTTTATTAGAACTATTCGAAAGAATAGTAAAATTATCCTCCCCACACACAAAAAAAAATGTGCTGGCATCAACTGGCACCTACTGATCGAGGAGAGTCAACGAGGATGGAAAAAAGACCGAGGAAAGAGAGAGCACTAACCACACCTCTACTGGGTGAGTGCGAAGAGAACTAAAAATTTGGTGAGACTTATTGCCACCCACATTACAGTGATGACCAATGGACATTGCCAGCAAGAATTCAATGGCAAGCGCCTGTAGCGATAATGCAAATTCATTTGCAAAGGTTATCAAAAGAGGTGGAGAGTACTGGGAATTTGGGAATCCTTGTCCTCGACTTCAGGAAACACCACTGGTGGTTGTCAGTGAGCAATCTCTGATGATGACATGGGAACTCCTAGTGAGTGCAAATAGTACTATTGTTTAAATATATTTACTATTGTTTAAATATATTTACTATTGTTTAAATATATTTACTATTGTTTAAATATACTTTTATAAAAATAGAACTGATTATGAATTTGCCTTACCTCATCAAATAAGTCAGATAACACTAATCTAATATTAATTATGCATTCGATAAGATTCGAACTCGTGACTTTCCTCTCTAAGTGCGGAACGCTGACTGATTGAATTATCAGCTAATTAAGCAATTGCGCCCCCTATGAACAACATAAAACGGGAAAAGATATTGGTGCGTTGACTAGAGATCTTTCTAGTTTTATTTCCTCTCTAAATCCCCCTCCCTTTACTTTCATCCATGCTCTTTTTGCAATCGAATGTCGATCAGCTGATGAACCTTAATATGTATCTGTCATTAAATTTATTCCTGGTGTGACAGCGAGCGGACGTCCGAGTGTTAGGGTGAAAGGCCCTTCCTCTATTCATGACTAATGAAAAACTGAATATCGTACAGGATTAAATATTAAAATCGATCGGAAATACAGATTAATAGTTGCCTCATATGAGTGAGAAAACAGATGCAATTATGTACCTTTGATTAAGAAAGCTATTAACGTCAAAATGGGGTGAAACTGCCTTTAGACACCGATTAACATCAAGAAAAACGCCTGCTGCAACGGCACAACTTATTTAAGCTTGTTAAATTTCCATGATTGAGAGGAAATCTGGTTTCAATAGTTTTTCAATAATGTAGACGATTCGACAACGATATCACAATAACTATTACTGATTTATATCAACATTTAAGTACTTTTTAGGAATAGGTATCCAACAATATTTCACTACTTACGTCATCAATTCCGAATTTCACCGAATATATCCGAGACTAGAAAATGTTAACGAACTTTATCGAACAAATTAAATGCATTATTTTTTTGAGAAATAATTATTTTTATAAGAAATTGTGTATTGTATCTTATATTTAAGTTTATTCTATAAGGTTGTTTCGATCTGTCGAAAAACTAGGAATCGTTATCAATTTTAAGTTTTATCGGGAATGTAACTGACCTTCATCAAAAGTATTAATAGCGTTATTTATTTATTTTGCAAAGTAATTAAGGAAATAAACTGTTGATTTAATCTTGTATTTAAATATATTTTTTTAATGGTGTCTCGGTATTTCGAAACAATACTGCAACAACACCGAGTTGATTTAGCTTTTTTTTTTTACCCTAACTCTCAACTAATCCTGACCTAACTCTTTTAGTAAAAGTATATGAACAGCTATCCAAAAATGACAGATAAAAAGTTGGAAAATTTATAAGAACATCCAATACTTTAAATAAAAATTAGAAATTGATTTTTCTGATTGATCAAAAAATAATCGTATGGCAACGATGATTTTTTTTTAATATTTCGGGTAAAAATCGGAACTCGATTCGGCCTCCTTTATTCTTAGAACTGTATACAGCACGACTGTTTTTATTTTTTATTTTTATTTTTACCCCAAACAAGGCACAGTGCCACTTTGATGTAGGGAGCTACTATTTGGCACATAAATTGCATTGATACGATGTAGGGAGTTGGGCAGTAAGAAGTCTATTTCCATTACACTTGAACTTCTGCATTCCAGTATAGTCGGGGGAACAGGGGCCAGGAAGGGAATTCCAAAGTCTAGCAGTTGTGGGGAAGAAACTATTAGACTAGAGAGTTTTCTGGCATCTGGGAATCTGTGTAGGGGTGGAATTTTGCTGCTTTTCGGATTCGTCGACGGTATTTACGCCGAGGGGGTACAAGGTCGTGTAGTTCATCGAAGCATCTACCATTAAAATGTAAAACAGGCAGAGAAATGCAACATTTCGTCGACGGGACAGAGGCTGAAGCCTAGCTGACAATTCGGGACCTATTAGGTTGGCGACTCTTGTGAACCTTGTTCAGTAGTGAGGGACTAGTAGCAGATGCACCAACCAATATGCTGCAACAATACTCAAGAAAATGGGTGAATAATGGCCTTGTAAGAGGCAAAGAATGCTTTCAAGCGTAAGTAACTTTCTAGCACGGTATAGAGAACCCACTTCCCTATTACATGTACAACTTTGTTTTTTTTTTTTAATTAATTAAAAGTGGATTTCGATTAAAAACAAAAACAAACAGAATCTATGAGAAGACTGCAGTAATTGAATCGGAAATCCGTTTATTTTTTTTTTCTGGATTTAAAAAATGCAGACAACTTACATCCCGGATTTATAAAGTACACTTATAAGCAGAAGTGTTTCGTCTGTTCACGTTACATCAGTGTGGCAAGATACGGAAGACTACGAAGCCCGGCATTTGAAACCAGGATGCCATCCAAACGCGATGTCTTACCAACTGAGCTAATGAACCTACAAATCGTGTGAAGGAAATGATATTATTAAATGAATTTATTCAATGGTTTGTAAATTCACAATGTCGGTTACTTATCCGACCAATCTTTGACTGAAACTTCAACCATAGAATACAACCTATATGAAAACATTGAATATTTACTTTTCATTACTTTCTTTGCTCGGTATTTTTATAATGTTTACCTTTAAGGCCACGTCTGTGATGATATATAAACACCCTCTCTCTCTCTCATATATATATATATATATATATATATATATATATATATATGAGAAAGAGAGAGAGAGAGAGAGAGGGAATAAATGTTATATGTATATATAAATACCTATAAGTGTGTGTGCCCGCGTAAATGGAAAATGGTTTTTCTTTTAATCAAAATATACACATAAATATATATGTGTGCGTGCGTGTGTGCGTGCATATTTTATATATAACTCTTCGAAGTAAAAAGGGAGATGAGAGAGAGAAGGAGAGAGCAAAAGAGAGAGAGAGACGTGGTATTAAAAATTAATACTAAAGAATTGTTTGTCTTTTTCAACCATTTTTATTGTTATAAACCTTGATAACGTAATATATATAAAATATTATATATATATATATATATATATATATATATATATATATATATATATATACGAGAACAGTTCATAAAACATTCAGTCTGATTCATGATAATGCATATATTTTTCTCTCCAACGTGTGTGTGTGTGTGTGTGTGTGTGTGTGTGTGTGTGTGTGTGTGTATGTGTGTGTGTGCGCGCGCGCGCGCACTAGCTGTACATACTCGGCGTTGCCAATTGCAGGGGGTTTTGTCATGGAGTATTTAAGATAGACCAAATATCCTAAGTTTTTATGATTTTCCTGAAAGTTGACCACATTTTGGATTTTTGGAAACAACTTATCTTCATCAAACTAGGAAATAAAATCTCATAGCTTAAAGGGAAATAACTCATAGGTTAAATGAAAACTTACTTCCGTGTTTAAACGAAGCCGATGTCAGGTATACTAATAATTAAAAATACATTTAAGAAATCAACTTCATATAATATTTCCAAATAGAATACTTAAAACAAATGTATTACTAATTTCCGTTTAAAATTCATAGCTAATTATTAAAACAGAGTTTCTTATATGTAATATGCAAATGAATTAATATCTTGAATGTTGATTCCTTTGAATATATAGTATATATAAAAATCATTCAGGAAGAAATGTGGATAAGAATACATTTTCAGTATTAAAATCTATTTGAGAAACACTGTATTTTAGTGTATATATATATATATATATATATATATATATAAACCAAATTATGAACAAACAGACAGTAATACTACGTTTTAATAATAATATATATATATGAAATTATTTATATATTTTTTGTATGTGTGTATAATTATCTCTATCAAACTACCCTGTCAATTTTTTGTCTACAGACTTAAAAATGGATACATAGGGAAATCGGACTTATGGAACCAATTCTATTTTGTTTTTAAACGGTAAATATAGCTACTAAGAGGTCAAAATCGAAACATTGGAACTTGGCAGGTCTAAGTAGTCTTAGCATGCTACTCGACGCATACACAAATATACATTTATATGTTTAGGTCGGTTACTTTGTAAAGATTATTAATTATGTAAGGAATGTGCATGTGGACTTAGCTCAGATCGTGGCGAATAATGCAGGAAAGCTAAAGGTGTTGCTTTCGATTCCAGATAATGACACACAACACACATTTCCAAAGTACTTACCACACCCTTATAATGCACTCTTATTTTCGTTAAATAAATTAAATTCAATGGTGAAAATATTTAAGGGAGATTCTCGGCCAGTGGATGTTTACAATTGCATAAGTTTTAATTTTTAGAAGGTTCGGTGTATATCAACCTAGCAGCAGGGAGAGTAAAATTCCTTGAATAAAACCCTTATCACTAGTTTTATGTCCACTTACAAAGATTAAAGCTAAGATATAATGATAGAAAACATTGTGTCTAGAATGATTTTGATTGGAGAAACTTTCAAATTTCAGGCTTAAGGTGTTTTAAAGGAATCTTGCTTTATTCCTGTCGAATGACTGTGGATCAAACTTAATACAAATTTCAAGTTTCAAAGTGAAACGTTCTGCCTGTTTGCTCACTATTACGTTTTAAAGTGTAAAAAAGACCCTGAAGTTTGAAGAAATATCTATTAGTTCACCTATAAATAACTACATGGAGATTTTTCTCCACGAACTGTTTATCTTTGGAACACGTAACAATGTTATTACTTCCCTACAAACTACAACAGTCGTCTTAAAATCAACGTGAACAAATGCTTGTCATGAATCGTCTTCTATTTTCAAACTGAAAACCTTTCGTAATATTCATAATTTTGAGAAAAAATACATACGATCTCATTAGCATTAATCCTCGACTGCTTTTTCCCTCGAGAAATGGAGACACGTTATAAAAAAAGCAAACCCGCCATTGTCAAAAGGTGTAAAATATCCTGATATATCGTGTCTCAAATGAAGAACTTTTTTATTAGTAGACAACTACAAAACGA
>NC_136516.1:51688676-51741176 GCF_053919585.1 Euprymna scolopes
ATATATATCAATATATATATATATATATCAATATATATATATATATATCAATATATATATATATATCAATATATATATATATATCAATATATATATATATATATCAATATATATATATATATCAATATATATATATATATATCAATATATATATATATATATCAATATATATATATATATCAATATATATATATATATCAATATATATATATATCAATATATATATATATATCAATATATATATATATCAATATATATATATATCAATATATATATATATATCAATATATATATATATATCAATATATATATATATCAATATATATATATATATCAATATATATATATATATCAATATATATATATATCAATAAATATATATATATCAATAAATATATATATATCAATAAATATATATATATTAATAAATATATATATATCAATATATATATATCAATATATATATATATCAATATATATATGTATATCAATATATATATATATATATAGATTAAAATATATGTATATATCAATACATATATGTATATATATTACAATATATGTATATATATATATTAAATTATATATATATACTAAATTATATATATATACTAAATTATATATATATACTAAATTATAAATATATACTTAATTATAAATATATACTTAATTATATATATATACTAAATTATATATATATACTTAATTATATATATATATATATACTTAATTATATATATATATATACTTAATTATATATATATACTTAATTATATATATATATATTAATATATATATATTAATATATATATATATATTTATATATATATTTATATATATCAATAAAGATATATATATGTATATATATAACAATAAATGTATATATATTACAACATATGTATATATATTAAATTATATATATATATATTCAATTATATATATATATATATATTAAATTATATATATATATATATATATATTAAATTATATATATATATATATATTAAATTATATATATATATATATATGTTAAATTATATATATATATATGTTAAATTATATATATATATTAAATTATATATATATATATTAAATTATATATATATATATATATTAAATTATATATATATATATTAAATTATATATAAATATATTAAATTATATATATTAAATTATATATATATTAAATTATATATATATATATATATATAACAATATATATATATTACAAAGTATGAAAATATATATATAATACAATATATGTATATATATATATATATATATATATATTACAATACATGTATATATATATATTACAATACATGTATATATATATGTCAATACATGTATATATATATATATTATAATACATGTATATATATATATTACAATACATGTATATATATATATATTACAATACATGTATATATATTACAATACATGTATATATATATTACAATGCATGTATATATATTACAATACATGTATATATATTACAATACATGTATATATATTACAATACATGTATATATATATATATATATTACAATACATGTATATATATATATGATATATATGTATATATTTATTACAATATATGTACATATATATTTTACAATATATGTATATTATGATATATATTACAATACATGTACCTGTATATATATATATATTACTATATATGTATATATATATTAAAATATATGTATATATTACAAAATGTGTATATATATATATTACAATATATGTATATATATATTACAATATAAGTATATATATATTACAATTTAAGTATATATACTACAATTCAAGTATATATATATTACAATTTAAGTATATATGTATTACAATTTAAGTATATATATAATACAATATAAGTATATATATATATTCCAATATATGTATATATATATATATATATATTCCAATATATGTATATATATATATTCCAATATATGTATATATATATTCCAATATATGTATATATATATTCCAATATATGTATATATATATTCCAATATATGTATATATATATATATTCCAATATATGTATATATATATATATATTCCAATATATGTATATATATATATTCCAATATATGTATATATATATATTCCAATATATGTATATATATTACAAAATATGTATATATATATATATATATATATATATATATACATTACAATATGTATATATATATATATTACAATATATGTATATAAATATATTACAATATATGTATATAAATATATTACAATATATGTATATATATATATATTGCAATATATGTATATATATTACAATATATGTATATATAATACAATATATGTATATATAATACAATATATGTATATATATATATTACAATATATGTATATATATATATATAACATTATATGTATATATACATATATTACATTATATGTATATATACATATATTACATTATATGTATATATATATATTACATTATATGTATATATATTAAAACATATGTATATATATATATATTAAAACATATGTATATATATATTAAAACATATGTATATATATATATATTAAAACATATGTATATATATATATTTCAATATATGTATATATATATTACAAAATATGTATATATATATATTACAATATATGTATATATATATTACAATATATGTATATATATATTACAATATATGTATATATATATATTACAATATATGTATGTATATACATTACAATATATGTATGTATATATATTACAATATATGTATGTATATATATTACAATATATGTATGTATATATATTACAATATATGTATGTATATATATTACAATATATGTATATATATATTACAATATATGTATATATATATATTACAATATATGTATATATATATATATTACAATATATGTATATATATATTACAATATATGTATATATATATTACAATATATGTATATATATATATATTACAATATATATGTATATATATATATTACAATATATGTATATATATATTACAATATATATGTATATATATATTACAATATATATGTATATATATATTACAATATATATGTATATATATTAAAATATATACGTATATATATATACATTACAATATATACGTATATATATACATTACAATATATACGTATACATATACATTACAATATATACGTATACATAAATATTACAATATATACGTATACATATATTACAATATATACGTATAAATATATTACAATATATACGTATAAATATATTACAATATATACCTATACATATATTACAATATATACGTATACATATATTATAATATATACGTATACATATATTATAATATATACGCATACATATATTACAATATATACGTATGCATATATATTACAATATATACATATACATATATTACAATATATACGTATGCATATATATTACAATATATACATATATATATTACAATATATACGTATACATATATTACAATATATACGTATACATATATATTACAATATATATAGTACAATATATATGTATATATATATTACAATATATATGTATATATATTACAATATATATGTATATATATTACAATATATATGTATATATATATTACAGTATGTATATATATATATCTTACAATATATATGTATGTATATATATTACAATATATATGTATATATATATTACAATATGTATATATTACAATATGTATATATATATATATATTACAATATGTATATATATGTCAATATGTATATATATATATATTACAATATGTATATATTACAATATGTATATATATGTCAATATGTATATATATATATATATATATATATATATTACAATATATGTGTATATATTACCATATACGTATATATATATATATATATATATTACAATATATGTATATATATATAAATTACAATATATGTATATAGAAATTACAATATATGTATATAAATTATAATATATGTATATAAATTACAATATATGCATATATATTACAATATAGATATATATATATATATATATGTATTACAATATAGACATATCTATATATGTTGTAATATATATATATGTATGTATATATGTTGTAATATATACATATGTATATATATATTGTAATATATACATCTGTATGTATATATTGTAATTTATACACATGTATGTATATATTTTAATATATACACATATATGTATATAAATATATATATATATATATATATAAATATATACATGTATATAGTGTAATATATATACATGTATATATTGTAATATATATATATATATATGTATATATTGTAATATATATATATGTATATATTGTAATATATATATGTTTATATTGTAATATATATATATGTATATATTGTAATATATATATATGTATATATTGTAATATATATATATGTACATATTGTAATATATATATATATGAATATATTGTAATATATATATGTATATATTGTAATATATATATATGTATATATTGTAATATATATATATGTATATATTGTAATATATATACATGTATATATTGTAATATATATACATGTATATATTGTAATATATATATACATGTATATATTGTAATATATATATATATGTAGATATTGTAATATATATATATATTTATTTATATATTTCAATATACATATATGATACAAATAGACATATAAATAATATATAAACATAAGTCAGAGTAATATATACATATATATATATTGATATAGATAACAATATATATATATAAACAAAAACCAATATATATAGATATATATATATATATAAACAAAACATATATATATATATATATATATAATAACATGTGTATACATATGATTCACTGTATGTAGGTATAGATATACACATATGAATTATAAATACATATATATATATATATATGTATGATTTACAGCATATATACAGAGATTACAACATATATATGAAGTTTTTATATATATATATATATATATATATATATATAATTGACAATGCATATATATATATTACAATGTATATTATTATTTATACAGTAATATATAGATATATACATGCATATTACAGTATATATATAGGTAGACGACAATATAGTGACATTGTATATTACAATATATATATACATATATATATATTGATTTCAATATATATATATATCTATATATATATATATATATATATATGGATTACAATATATATATGGATTACAATATGTATATATGGATTACAATATATATATATGGATTACAATATATATATATGGATTACAATATATATATATATATGTATATATATATATGGATTACAATATATATATATGTATATATATGGATCACAATATATATATATATATATATGGATCACAATATATATATATATGGATCACAATATATATATATATATGGATCACAATATATATATATATATATGGATTACAATATGTATATACATGGAATACAATATATATATACATGGATTTCAATATATATACATGGTATTCTAATATATATACATGGATTTCAATATATATATATATATATATATATATATATATACATGGATTACAATATATATATATATATATATATATACATGGATTACAATATATATATATATATACATATGGATTAAAATTTATATATATATATATACATGGATTACAATATATATATACATGGATTACAATATATATATATATATATATGGATTACAATATATATATACATGGATTACAATATATATATATATATATATATACATGGATTACAATATATATATATATATACATGGATTACAATATATATATATACATGGATTACAATATATATATATATACATGGATTACAATATATATATATATACATGGATTACAATATATATATATATATACATGGATTACAATATATATATATATATACATGGATTACAATATATATATATATATATATATATGGATTACAATATATATATACATGGATTACAATATATATATATACATGGATTACAATATATATATATATATACATGGATTACAATATATATATAATATAAATGTGTATATATATATGTGCATGTATATATGTATATATATGTGTACATGTATATATACATATATATGTGTATATATATGTATATATAGGTGTACATGTGTATATGTATATATGGGTGTCTATGTATATATATATGTATGTATATACATGTGTATATATATGCATATATTCATGTATGTATATGTATGTATATGTATATATATGTATATATACACACATATATGCATGTATACATACATATGCATATATATACATACGCGTATATATATACATACATACATATACGTACATACATATACATATATATGTACATACATATACATACATATACGTACATACATATACATATATATGTACATACATATACATATATATGTACATACATATACATGTACATACATATACATATATATGTACATACATATATATGTATATGTACATATATATGTATATGTACATACATATATATGTACATACATATATATGTACATACATATATATGTACATACATCTACATATATATATACAAATACATATGTATAAATATACAAATACATATACATACATATGTACATACATATACATATATATATATATACATAAAAATACACATGTACATATATATACATACATATATATATACATACATATATACATATATATATACACATATATATACACACACATATATACATACATAGATGTACATATACATACATACCTATATACATACATATACACACACATATATACATACATACACGTATATATTCATACATACATATACATACATATATATATACAAACATATATACATACATATATAAACATACATCCATACATATACATACATGTATATGTGTATATATATGTATAGATATATGTATATACACATTTGTATATATATATACACACATTTGTATATATATATACACACATTTGTATATATATATATACACACATTTGTATATATATATATATATTTGTATATATATATATATATATATATTTGTATATATATATTTGTATATATATATATTTGTATGTATATATTTGTATATATATATATTTGTATATATATATATTTGTATATATATATATTTGTATATATATATATTTGTATATATATATATTTGTATATATATATATATTTGTATATATATATATATTTGTATATATATATTTGTATATATATATATTTGTATATATATATATATATTTGTATATATATATATATATATTTGTATATATATATATATATATATTTGTATATATATATATATATATTTGTATATATATATATATATATTTGTATATATATATATATTTGTATATATATATATATATATTTGTATATATATATATATATATTTGTATATATATATATATATATATATATTTGTATATATATATATATATATATATTTGTATATATATATATATATATATTTGTATATATATATATATATATATATTTGTATATATATATATATATATATTTGTATATATATATATATATATTTGTATATATATATATATATATTTGTATATATATATATATATATATATTTGTATATATATATATATATATATATATATTTGTATATATATATATATATATATATTTGTATATATATATATATATTTGTATATATATATATATATTTGTATATATATATATATATATTTGTATATATATATATATATTTGTATATATATATATATATTTGTATATATATATATATATTTGTATATATATATATATATTTGTATATATATATATATATTTGTATATATATATATATATTTGTATATATATATTTTTATATGTATATATATATTTGTATATATATATATATATTTGTATATATATATATATATTTGTATATATATATATATATATTTGTATATATATATATATTTGTATATATATATATATTTGTATATATATATATATTTGTATATATATATATATATATATGTATATATATATATATTTGTATATATATATATATATATGTATATATATATATATTTGTATATATATATATATATTTGTATATATATATATATATTATATATATATACACACATATACATTTGTATATATATATACACACACATATATGTATATATATATAAATGTATATATATATATATATATATGTATATATATATATATATATGCATTCACACTTGGTTTAATATCTACAGGCAGTGCTGTTTCACTCTTAGGTAATCGTCAGTATAGGGAATGTCAATTACTGCTAGTCAGGAGATTCTACCCTTGTCCCAAAGTTACCTTGACTTTGCACAGGAATTTATTGGAAATGTCAAGTCAATCGGGCATAATCAGTAAACAGTTTCCGCGTATTAAACGACAAGAAGTAATATATGTGGGGGGGAGGCGTGCGGTCATGTACAGCTAGTCTTGATAGGGAAAGAGTAAGAATCGGTGTGCAATCCTGCATTTGGATCTAAAACTGAGTTTTCTTTTTTATTTATTGTTTTAATTTCTAATTAACAAATAAAATAGTCGTATTTTCTGTATACTATTGACTACAAGATACTGTAGAAATAAAAAAAGAAAAAACAATAGAGCAAAAAAAAAAACAACGCTTATAAAAATTCTGCGGTATTGTCAGACAAAATACATAGATTTGAGCAAACCGAGAGAGATTGATCGAAAAGGTAGATGAATACAAATTTGAACAAAATAAAAAATAAATAAAAAAAAAACACATATGAACAATGTCAAACTTAGCCGTCGTTTTTCTGACCTTGAACCACTTATGCATGCACCACAATAACACAGGGCTACTTACCAACTGATTATAACACTGCAATTTTTAAGTTCAATTTAAATAGATTATTGCTGACTTTTTAAAACAAATTCTCTAGCAGTTAAACCCAATCTGTTCGATATCTTACCGTCTACGTGTTCAGCCCAATATCCTTTCTTATCGTTGAGTGGCGTTTGGGCCTTATAAGTTGTGACTAGTTTGTAAATCAACGGTTTAGTAATTAAGAACTAGAACGGCGTCTTGGCTTAGATCAAAGTTGAGTAACTATTCTGCCCGAAGAACAATTGTCTTATTAATTTTGTCCCTATTCAGAGTATCCGTTTTGGGATAGCGGGTTAAGATAGCGTCGCCACATTAAAAACCGACCTTGTGTCTTTCTGCACTGATGAGGAGACAAATAAATAGGGATCGAAATTCAAGATAAAACTGCTAATAGTGTTTATATTAAACGTACATACCTGATTTCCTCGTGTTTGGATCTGTTTTCGTATGCATTTTAAAAATGTTGTTCAAACTTGCATATATGTGTGTGTGTATGTGTGTTCGACTTTTACACGTTTGTGTTCGTCACTCTGCAGTGTCCGTCTGTTTATACGCGTGTGTATGTGTGTACGTGTGTGCAAGTGTGTGTGCGTTAAACACCAGGCGATTACCTGTTCATAAAATAGTTTCATTTCAAGCCAAAACTCCGTCTTTAAGCAAAAAGAAAAAGAAAAGAAAAAAGCACTCTCCTAAAATAATACTTGCATCACAACTTATGAATAACAATACGCATATTAATAACAACAATAATAATAGGCCTCTTTTCCGTCAATTACTTAAGTATTACTTAAAGCTATTAAGTGTAGGTTTCAATTATAAACATGGGTACATTATCAACTGTCTTTCTTACTTAATAAAAAAAAGGTCTTTGTGGATGTCGTTTTGTTGTTATTATTTTTTATACAGTTTAATCGTTTGGAGGTAAATAATACGAATAAAATAAACCACGCCCTGTCGACTGCGGCCTAAATACGCCAACACCATCTCCCAACGCGAGGGAGTAAACACCCCTTACCAGTTAACCTGGGGATTACTGACGGCGCTAGGGGCCCACTTCGTTCAGTATTTAACCAGGAAACAATCTATCTCCCCCCCCCTATCACATCCATTTCTCACAGAAGAAATGCTACTAATCTGTTTCTACTCTATCTGCGTTTCTGTGGAAACGGCTCGACTGAACTTCAATCTTTGATCCTCCTTGTAAGATATACACAGTAAGAAGTTTTTGCTACAATTTTTTTTTTAAATTCCCTTTCTCTATCCATGTGTTTAAGGCGGAATCTACACGGACAGAATTTTTTGATAGGTCTGCCCGTTTGGGAAACACATTAGAGCTGGACTGCTTATCTGCTGACTATAACATTGTTATTTTTAATCCAATGTCAAAATATTGGCTGTTTACGGTCCAATGAGTAATCAAGAGTCCATACTATTGATCAAAGGTATTACTCCTATAGTGTTCCTCATCTTTCAGCTAATAATGATTCCGTTTCATTAACCCCTTATCCTTGACAATGGTAAAAGAAAAAGAATAACAAAATATCAATTATCAGAATTTACGATAACTTATACAAGGGTGTACTCTATAAAAAATATTTGTCTAAACCCATAACTTCAGAAGTGTAATCAAAAGTCTTAGGGTTTGGTCTTTTTTTTTTATCTAGGAACAAAATATAATATCTGTTTTGATGTTGCACTGTCTTCGGAAGGAGAAATCCTTATAGGCCGAGGCAAATTTAATTTTATACTAATCCAAAGTACTACTTTTATGGGGAGCTGGATTATCGCCATATTAAAAGTCGACCTTGTGTCTAACTTTGCCCTCGCGGAAAGAAAAAAAAACGGAGTAAGTAAATAAAAGAGACAAAATATGCAGGAAAAATGTCGAATTATAAGGAATCGTTCCTTTTTTTGCTTTTTGATTTTTTTATCGTTCTCTGAAGAAGCGTGCAGTTTAATTTCATGCATGTACGAGAAATGTTTCAAGAGAAGAGTTTTCTATTTTTAATTTATCCCGAATGCATCACGGGGGATTGTAAGTAGAATTGTTATGATAACTGAACTGATACATTCATGACCCGAAATTTTCATCTCTATTGCAGATGTTGACGGTGTGAGACCAAGAAATCAACCCGTCATGAACGTGCTTTAGAAACAGAGAAGCGTCATTAAATTTCTCCATGCTTAAAAAATTTAACCGATCAACATTCAGTTGAGGTCAACCATTAGGAGATGTGTTCGTTGATTTCAGACTGGCGACAGAGATGTGAATGAGAAAGTGTACTCCGGAATTTACGATCGATACATCAAAAGTGTCTGGCAAAAGTGCATTGAGAATGATAGTAACTATGTAGGAAAATTA
Source organism: Euprymna scolopes (assembly GCF_053919585.1). Lineage (NCBI taxonomy): Eukaryota > Metazoa > Mollusca > Cephalopoda > Sepiida > Sepiolidae > Euprymna > Euprymna scolopes. The sequence continues at coordinate 51,699,930 of NC_136516.1, forward strand.
ATTCTCGGCCACAAAAAGTCGCTCGTTTTAATGGTTACCCCACCCTCTGTTTTTTTTTTGTTTTTTTTTTTTTCTTCAACGTTTTAGTTTTGTATTAAAAGTAGGATGCCTTAATTTTGGAAACACTCTCGTAACATTTTTTCTCGTTTCTAAAACAAACCATAATGGAAATATTAAAATAGACAAACGAAAAAATGTGTAATATTTTAAACACAAAATGTGCAAAAAATTAAATATTACTCAACCTAAAATGTTTTTGATTTTTTTTTTTTTTTTATCGGTTGTTCATTTTTCTATTTATTTTGTTCATCATCTCAATATGATGGTTGATTACTTGAACATTCTTCGGGAGCAGGTTTACTTCATGCAATACTGACGTTAAAAACGTTTTTGCTCCGATTATGTAATACAGTACCACTCCACTAAATAATCACTCTTTGTAAACAAACTTTGTAAACAAACTAATGCGTTTTTTTTTTAAGTCAAATATAGAATAATGAAATTTTAAAAAAGAAATTTGATTTCGAAAAAAAATAAAAATCTAAGAATTAAATATGTAAATGAAGTTTCTATTTTGAGTACAATATATACACACATACATTGTGTTAAGGGCGAAATACATTTTTTAAAATTTACACAATTACATTATGATTCTGTGCTACGAAACAGGTGCTATTAAGAATTGTGTATTTCGACGTACTTAAAGAAATAAACGGTAAGATGGTCAACATCCTGACATTTGGAATATATATATATATATATATATATATATATATATATATATATATACATACATGTAATAAAATATTTATTTCATACGTTTGAAGTCAAATTACAACGCGAAATTGTGTAAAATAAACATTTATTTGTTTAAGATTATTTTAACTCCGGCGTAATACGCCTTCTTCGTGATTTTTTTTTTCAGAGTCATATTTTTATTAACAGGAAAGATTTAGTAGTAAAAATCCGTAGGTGTTTTTCAACGGTGATATTTTTTAATACCCAGGAGATGATATATATTAATTAAAAATATTTTTGTATAGATTGGATCATCAAAAATAAAATTATCAAATTTTAATAACATTTTTACGATCTATTCTAAAAGATTATATATTTTAAAAATAGTGAAAATGAATTTTCTAGACCGAGCCATTTTTTTTTTTTAATTTTACGCTAATAAAAATGTCCATTTTTACAGATCTGGATTAACCTCAGATTAAAAACAGACAATATACTTAACTTGTTCCTTTGTAATGAGGCAGACAACGTCTAATAGTGTAAAATAAAGGACAAAAATAGTTAAGTAAAGTCTACAATATTTACCGAAGATCCACACAACCAGAAGAATAACTGACCATTTATCAGACTCATGTGCTATTCGACGACAGATCGATACTCACAACACGCCTTCAAATACAACATAAGATTGCATTGATCAAAAATATAAAAAAATTTAATTATAAAGAAAAATGGAAATCGTAAGATAAAATTTTAATTTTCTGATATTAAAATATACATGGCAATAATTGTCTAATATATAAAAATAATTTTCTGATATTAAAATATACATGGCAATAATTGTCTAATATATAAAAATAATTTTCTGATATTAAAATATACATGGCAATAATTGTCTAATATATAAAAATAATTTTCTGATATTAAAATATACATGGCAATAATTTTCAGAAAATGTTACTATATGCTTAATATTAATACTATCAGACATTAATATAATAGCTATGAAAATACCCGTTTCAGGGTGAGAAAAATTATTTTTTCCGAACAGAACACTTCTGCATAAAATTTCTGTCCTCTTTCGAAAAGTCAAATCAAGGTATAACGTAAATTTATGTCTAGAATTTTGACATTAATTCTGATCAAAACATCATTATATATATATATATATATATATATATATATATATATATATATATATATATATATATATATACACACACACACATATATACAGATACAAGCTTAAGAAGTATTAGATGTCGGACGAACAAATTTAAATTTAGAGAAGTTTAATAACTTAGTATCTAATGACTATCGATCACACTCAAAGCTAAGAATTTTTTTTATTTAAAAATGGATGATTTTATCCAAATTAAACCCGTTAAAATCCGTTTAAAAGGATTTGAAAAACCAAACTAATATTGGGAGAATATTTATTTAGGTCTAATATCCATTGTTTAAATTACACAAAAATTGAAAGTATCTGAATTTTTATAAACGTTTTTTCCATAAGCTGTTGAATTTTATGCATGACAAAATTGAAATACATATAATCCACATTACAACCCCTTATCGTTAGAAAAGGTTCCAAAATAAATAACTATCACCTTATTAGTTTAAAAATGAATCCTGTATATAGAAATACATAAAAATATAGCAATACATAATTTTATATAGTTGTCCGTGTGTGTGTGTATATATATATGTGTGGGTGGGTGTGTGTGTGTGTGTGTGTGTGTGTGTGTGTGTGTGTGTGTGTAAAGAAGAGTTTGTATAAGCAATATCGTCTGAAGAAGTCTGCAGTTATTTGTAATTGGCTGACAGAAACATATCGATGAATGTGTAGCGACATATAGATGCTTATGTAAAATAAAATATGTATACATATATATAATTATTTTCAATGTGTGTATATATGTATAATTTTTATGTGTATGTGTGTGTATATATATGAATATATATAAACACATCTATATACATACACATTAATTTTATATATATATATATATATACATACACACTGAAAATAATTATATATATATATACATATAAAACAACTATTCATATATATATATATTATATATATATATATATATATATATACACACACACATCTAAAATAGTTATTCATGTATCTAAAATAGTTATTCATATATCTACTAATTATTCATATATCTAATAATTATTCATATATCTAATAATTATTCATATTCACACACACACACATATATATAAACTAACTTATATATAGGTGAACTTTGAACATCGATGATGGTTCAGTTCAGGTATCTCTCAATATCTACTGAAAAATATAGTTACTTGTTAAACACTAATGAAACTTGTTTTTGCTGTTTTATATACTTTTACTTTAAATATTTTTGTAATTCAATGCCGATTTATTAAATGTTATTATATACACGTAGGATATTTTTAAAAGAAATTAAGATGAACTTATATTTCAATGACGAAGTGGAAATAATGAAATAATCCAAGCTTTAGCTTATATTATGATAGTAGACCGTAGAAACCCGATGAGGGACGTTCCGAAAGTAATTTCTCCTTTTATTATTCCTCCCGAATCGATCAAATTATGATGCCTAAAAAAATCTGTGTTGCAGATGTTGATAGGAGTCTCTAATAAAATAACCTTTCATAGATGTACGTCAGAAGTAAGGATGTAATGTTGATTCCTTGGAAAAGTGCATGGAGAATTCTGGAGTGTATGTAGAAAAAATATCTTGAAGTACAAATGGTCGCTCATTTTAATGGTATCACTTCCGGCTACATAGCTCTTCAACTATGAAGTCTGATATATATAAATTTAATAGTTTTCAAGGATTATTGGTTTTCGGTTCATATTTCTAATACATTTTATCTTATTAAATATATTACATATCAATATACATGTGTGTGTGTGTGTGTGTGTGTGTGTGTGTGTGTGAACACCGTAGCCATGTTTTAGTTTGCTTCAATAGGTCCTAGTTTAAATGACTACTAATCAAAACGTGGTCATATTAATGACGGTTTGTACGTTATATATATATATATGTGTGTTGGACAATTAATCGGATTGGAATAATCGGAATTTTTGGGGTGTCGGAATCGGAAAAATGTGTGCCTATTTTCCGATGCCAAAAACGATTCCTTTGATTATTATTATTATTATTTTTTATTGATTTTGTTTTAAGAAAAATCTTCCACTGCTGGTAGTAATAATAAAATAAACATTTAGTGATTTACAATTCATACTAAAATCTATAGACCACTTTTCTCACAAGTGTGTTTTTTCCGTTCGAGAAAATATCTGCAATTTAAAATGTGTTTTTACGGCAATCGGGACCAGATAACCATTTTTTTATTTATTTTATTATTTAAAAGATTTATAAAGAATCGGAATTTGGTAATTGTATCGGAATCAGGAATCTAGTACGTCCTATCACACACACACACGTTGAATGTATGCATGTGTATTTAAAATATACATTCTGCGTTTATTTCACCTGTTGAGAATTTGTCACACAATTGAAACAAATTAAACTGCATATGGAATTCGAAAGTTAATGTAGCTATGAGGAATTGTACTTTAGTTTTAGAGCTTCCGACTTTTTAAATCATCCTTTGAAGAAATTGTAAACAAAAAAAAATGCACACAGCTCCATCAAATACGGATAACACACGTAAAAACAATTTTACAAAAATAGAGACAAAAAGCAACGTGTACCAAATTTACTAATACATATGTATAAAAATTATTTCTATGGTCAAAAATGTCGCAGCTCACATGAGCCGTGACAGCCAACAAAGAGAAAATCTCTCACATTCTGAATATGTATATATATATGCAAATAGCTATATAGATAAATGTATGTGTGTCTACGAGAATATGCCTTTCATCCATACGTATGTATATGTAAGGTTTTTTTTTTAAATATATACATATACAATGACTATATATACCTGGTGACTTGTTGATGTCCATAGGTATTGCCGTGGTAATAGAGAGACCAATCAGACGTATATCGAGTCCGTATATCAAATTCCATGTGACTTGTTCACATAAGAAAATAACAATTTTTTTTTTTTAATTTTTTTTTTTTTTTTGCTCGTCTCAGAAATAATCGATATATATTATGACATCATCGGCTGTTTTGACGCGTAACGCACTTTCGGGTGGAAGAGGGTCGCTCATAGTCGCCATCCACGGATGAAGTTGAGCCTGTTTGGTTGAAACGGTTTTTGTTTGTTGTCTATTCAAAAGCCATTTCTTCCTCGGTCGACTAAACCTCTATCATACACGTATTTTTTTATGTTTTTTTTTAAAGTGTTTTTAATGTTTTTTTTTTCTAGTTCTTATTTTAAATAATATATTTTATGAAGCAAAACGGGAATTTATTAATCTTATGTGCATATGTTTGCTTTGAAATATGTATACTTATATATATATATATATATATATATGTATCAAAAGTATATACACATATGTTTTTACTTATATATAATATAGTGTCTTTACTTATATATAATACATATATAATTCTCACACACACACGCATATATATAATACCTCACATACATATATCTACAAAAATTATATTTACTTTCATATTCATGTCTATGCATGTGTGTATTATCGGTGCATTTTTAATATAATAATATGCTCTTGTTTAAATGTATTTAAAATTAAATATTTTTAACATATCAAAAACTATTTCCTTAGCAATCGTACGCGAACAGATGGAGACATTAAAGGAAAACAAACACGTAAATGTATCACTTTATATTCATACATGTTAATTCTTTTCAAAAAAAATTTGCAGAATTCATAACTCTTTTTAATTTGACAGCAAATACATATTAATTATTATTAACATATTTTCAGAAGATTTTTTTTTTATATAAACATGCTACAAAACATGCAATACATTAGTCAAACGCAAGCGGATTTTCTGCTAAAATAACCAGATAGATGAAACCTGGGCACTCCCAAGAGACACAGTAATAGATAGAATTCGAATAAAAAAAGTAACACAAACTCTTGTAGGAAATTTGATGTTTTTTTTTTGTTTTTTTTTTGCTAATATATGATACATAATGATTAAATAATATTTATATATATATATATATATATATATATATATATATATATATATATATATATATTATGTAGTTAAAATATGACCACTGACAATATAATTGAATAACCCGATTGGTCACTTTGTTTTAATTGTAATAAGCATGCTGTTTATTTTTTTTTTATTCTTTTGTAAAACAGACTTCCCATTTCTAAGAGATATGCAATCCTCCAAGGAACCGCTTGCTTACGCTGTTTAAATGTACGATACAAGTACCTTCTAAAGCATACAAACGTAATTTATGCAAAACACTTCCCCTTTACAACATTTTTTTTCTGGTGGGGGTGGGTAAAATTAAATAGGCGGGTTGAAAATGAACATTCGATTTTTTTTTTCTGAATATTGATTAGCGGCTACCTGGCAATTAAAATATATATATATATATATATATATATATATATATATATATATATATATATATATATATATATATATATATATATATATATATACTGACATTTATGTATATATTAAAATGAAACAACACAATTATTTAAGTTTTTAAAACGTTGCTGTCATAGGTAATATAATCGAAGATGGCTGGCTTTTATTACAATCGTTTTCAAATATCGATTATTTGGGTTGAATTAAAAAAAAATATTAATAAAAGAATTATTAAACAATTTATCTACTATCGATGAATTAGGTAAGTTTGTTATGATATAGCTGGTATATATTTGCGCAGTAGATATGTATGCGTTGCTTATAGATACGTGTGTGTATGTACGAAATTGTCATCGATTAAAGACTGTATATGTGGACACATAATCAATATTGATCTATAAGTGTAGAAATATATATATATATATATATAGGGTTCCTTATATGGACCTACTTATCTACACCGATAAAATAAATGTGTGTATGTGTGTTGCGCGCGTGCGTGTGTGTATATGTACGTGTGTGGATGGATAGATGGATGTGTAAGTGCGTAAGTGCGTGCGTACACCGGGGCGGCTGTTACATGTATTTGAGCATCTTGAGGTTTTAGTCGGATCGTCGGTGAACTGTCTGAAGTCGCCAATTGGCGTTGTTTTGTATGTTCGACCCTCGACAAATGCCATCTTCATCTCGGCTCATCATAAATTATACAACGCAATAAACAGCGTCATTGCAACCTCTTAAATTTGCAGAGAGAGATAGAGAGAGAGAGAGAGAGAGAGAAAAGGAAAGAGTAAGAACGATAGCGCGCGCGCCAGAGAGAGAGAAAGAGAGAGAGGGAGAATAAGAGACTATGTATGCACGCACGCGGTCACGCATGTGTGTATGTGTGTGTGTGTTACGCTGAAGGAGAGTCTGAGGAAAGTGTGGGGTAAGGGGAAGGCGTGTTTGACTTGTGTGTGATTGTGTGTATATGTGTGGACGAGCGAAGGGAGTGGTTTGGAAGTGTCGGAGTACAGGGAAGGGGGGGGAGTAAAGAAGTTTGTTTAATGGTCTCTAGTTGAAAAAAAAAACATTAAAAATTGAGACATTAGATAAGAGACGGAGAGAGAGGGGGGGGGATGGGCAAAATATCTACGTCACCTTTACGGACAATTCCTAGTTCAATTCAAGATATTTACGGCATCTATGAGAGATATAGATTTCAAAATACATGAGCAGAGGTTTAAGTCTACGACCTCCTCAATTTTCTCTAACGAGATCTCAAAACCAAATCGCCCAAAAATATATAACAGGTCTACTGATAACTATTTTTGTTTCAAGCATTACTGGATCGTATTATTATCTAATAAGCCTGATATATATATATATATATATATATATATATATATATATATATATATATAAATTACAAAAATCTCTCTCTCTCTCTCTATATATATATATATATGTATACATATATATATATAAATTACAAAAATCTCTCTCTCTATATATATATATATATATATATGTATACATATATATAAATTACAAAAATATCTATCTATATAGATAGATATATATATATAAATTACAAAAATATCTATCTATATAGATATAGATATATATATATAAATTACAAAAATATCTATATACATATATATATAAATTACAAAAATATCTAATATATATATATATATATATATATATATAAATTACAAAAATATCTAATATATATATAAATTACAAAAATATCTCATATATATATATAAATTACAAAATATCTCATATATATATATATATAAATTACAAAAATATCTCATATATATATATAAATTACAAAAATATCTCATATATATATAAATTACAAAAATATCTCATATATATATATATAAATTACAAAAATATCTAATATATATATATAGATTACAAAAATATCTAATATATATATATATATAAATTACAAGAATATCTAATATATATATATATAAATTACAAAAATATCTCATATATATATATATATATAAATTACAAAAATATCTCATATATATATATAAATTACAAAAATATCTAATATATATATATATATATATATATATATATATATATGAGAGAGAGAGAGAGAGAGATATTCACACACATATGAGAAATAAAATAAAGGCAAAGTGAATGAGGTGTTTACCTGATACAAGCAATAGTAAACTTCAGTTTAATATATATTGATATAGTAATCCCAACCAAATAAGGAAGCTCAATACGAACGCAATAGAGAGTAGAGCTTGTTATAAGAGGGAAAAAATTAAAACTAAATTAAAATTTACAAGTAAATTAAAAATTGTTTTCTGAGTATACTGCCGAATAATAAATTTCAAATTGTAAATTTTAGCTTAGTTTCAATTTCTTTTTCTCGCGCGCGCGCACACACACACACACACTATATATATATATTAAAAATATATTTTAAAAGCACTATATATGCGGTTCTCCATATGGGAGTAACAAATTGGTTAAAGGGAAAATTATTCCCAACTCGCATTTAGGTAAAAATGCACTTTCGTAAATAATTGAATTCATTCAAAACGTATCGCAAAAACCAAAACAAATAACACACACATACGTGTATATATATATATATATATATATATATATATATATATATATATATATATATATATATATTGATTATCTTAGTTACAGTACGTAGTTAACCGGAGATTAAACCAATATTTCTTCAAAAGTTCTCAATACGAGTGTAGAGCTAATAAATCTAAGCATCCAAAAGGGGGAGGTGAAAACAAAAGGACGACCTGGAAAGTACGCAGATAACCTAAACAAGTCTAACTTAAGATAGATAAAATTTAAGATGAAGAAGTATTGTCACTTGTTTCCCCGAACGTCTGGAAATTTTTTTTATATTATTCGGGCTGCGAAATTCATTAGAGAGATTCAATCGGAGTCCTTATAAGACATGAAAAAATGTGTGTGTGTGTGTATATATATATATATATATATATATATATATATATATATAAAATCAAGACCTCCATGTACATAAACCATTATACTAAATAAATAAGCACAGAAAATATAATACATAAAATCAGAAAATAACGCTAAGAAAAAATCTTTCAGTTACCCCCCCCCACACACACACACTTCATTTTTACACACGCATAGCTTTACTGATAGAAAGGTGGAAGTGAGGTGCCTATCGTGGAGCCATGGTCATTGGGCGCTTAATTTATGCAGGTGTGTCTAACTAATAGCATTTAAATAAAAGACGACATTTTAAAACCTGGTGAGGCAATCACGAAAACAAAATGCGGAAAATCTGATCGAGAAGGCAGCTTCGGACGGGTGGTCATTCTTTGCAGAACGCACACACACACACACTAAAAAATTACCCCGAACATAAGATAACTTTCTATAACTTCATGCGGCATTAGAAAAACCAAAATGAAAATCTAACGCTACTAAACCTTATGTTTAGAATTTTTAATTTGGATCAAAATCCAATACATGAGAAAATGTGTAAAATGTAAGGCTTCCGCTCAAGGGGATATAAAGAGAGAATTAAATTGGTGGAATCTTGATTAATGTCAATGGATCATATTCAATGCTAAACTAATAAATTGAAAATTTCTAATGGAAGATTTTCTCGTGCTATGCTCTCTAAAATAATCCAAATGAACAGGAATTTTGCAAATATTAATTGTTCCATTTTCACAAAATCCCGAGGAGCATGAATTAAGGTCGTGTTTCGCCGAACAGCTGCGTTCAAAATCTCAAATGATTGGTAATTCACTTTAGAACAGAATCCTTTATATATATATATATATATATATATATTACAAACAAGAGGAAAGTGCTAATAAGACAAAAACACACTATTCCGTATTTCTATTGACAATGTTATTATCATCTCAACCGATATTTATATAGCAGCCTTGGAATTCATTTATATATATATATATATATATATATATATATATATATATATATATATATATATATATATATATATATATATATATACGACGATATTTTAAAGATGGCTTTAATCACCTAGAAAAACACTGGTCCCATCATCAAACTGGGGTGGCGTTAGCAATGTAATCCATCCTATAAAACATTGGATCAACTAAGGGACTGACTTTCAAAGCAAGCTACATTTTAGGTCAAGTACTTTAAACAATTACCAGAGGTAGAGCAGTTGGGAAGCGAATTTCTACATCATGTCGTCCAACATAGGTTTACCTGTAAAACGGATGTTCAACTGAATATGACGACGTTCATAGTCGGACAGTTAAACTAACAATTCGTTCAGAATGATTATATATATATATGTGTGTGTGTGTGTGTGTGTGTGTGTGTGTGTGTGTGTTGGAACCTATGTAGTAATTTTAAGAATTTCATCAGCTATTTTATGTCATAGTAGTAACAGAATAGCCGTTAGAACTTTACAAAAACTTAAGGATTTCAACTGAACACCATGCCATTTTTTAAAGTGAAGTAATAATTTTATACTCAATGTGTAATCCAGACACATATGTATAATTTTCAGATGTTAAAGATAATATATATTTCCACAGCAAAACACCGTCGCAGCTTGTTTGACCGTGGAAATATATATATATATATATATATATATATATATAAGAAATGGTATTATGGATTCATGGAAACAGTTTATTTGGACGCCAAGAACATAACATAAAGATACGTCAATGTACGATCGTTTCCGAGACGATGCTAAACTTATATTTGAATAAAATCTCATTTAACTACGTAATTATATACAAAAAATTCTAGTTTAAAAATGTGAGCATCATATTGGTTAAAGGCATACACATTCCTACGTAATTTTTTTTTGCGTATAAATGGTTGAAGTGGTTATAAATATAGCAACTTAAAATAAAAAAAAATCGTAGTACATATGTGTGTGTGTGTGCGTGTAATCAAATACTGTACAGTCTTTGTAAAAAAATCAAGAAATTAAATTTGAACAATATAATTTCTCCCACTCCTAGTAGCGGCTTTGTTAGTTGATATGATCTGAAAAACGGCGCCACTTATTCATGATTTGAGGTGACCTGAAGATCGGGTTTCAAATCATGGGGGTGATGTTTAGACACACACACAGATATATATATATATATGTTGCGCGGTCTTTCCTCGTTGTAAATAAGCGTTTTTTTTTTAATCACACACTATACACACACACACGTCCATACATATATATATATATATATATATATATATATATATATATATATAGAGAGAGAGAGAGAGAGAGAGAGAGAGAGTGATGAAGAGAGAGCTGATATTTTGTAACACAATTGATATATGAATATTATACTATTTAAATTATTTCATAATTGAACCATTCTTTGGACAATTTTGTATCACACTAAACCATAATATATGAGTTTTTACGTATGCACATACATGTAGATATAGTTAGTTTTCAGCATTTATTTCAATAATGACCAGTACGTTACTACTAACTAGTAACTTATGAAAATAACTGACAATTGGGCTACACAGAATATTTCGCGCGTAGAATCGAAATGCTTTTTAGCCCGACGATTCCGTGCGAGAATGACACGCGGACTATTCTGGATAGATAACTTTTCTTATATTTACATAACTCAATAATACATATATAATAAAAGTGCCCCCCCCCCAATAGTGTTGAGCTTTCATTATGTTGATAAGTTTTCCTTAGAATAAGATTTACTCTTTGATAACATTACACGCACACACACACACATTATATATATATATATATATATATATATATATATATATATATATATATATATATATATGGCATTATAAGTTTTTGCTTAAAAAAGATGAGCAATGTTCGCGCTAGGTTAAGGCTTCGTTACGTTGGCTCTCAGTCAAGAAAAGTAATTCCTGGTCATTTTCGAGTTCTTATGAAAAGCCAATGGCATAAAATAAATATTGAAAAAAGAAAATTAATCCGTTTTTATTGTTTATGAAACGGATTATATACGAGGATGTTTCACTTGGAAGCAAGGCAGATCTTTAAACAATCATATCTAAAAGATCATGATATGAATTACGGACAGGAAGAGTGTTTGTATATTTCTAAGAGGTGGAAATAAGCAACAAAATATGGTGTGCTTAAATTTTACGTGTAATGTGTGTGTGTGAGTGTATGATCTTTTTCAATAAATATGTTTTTATTAAATACTTTTTTCAAAGTGTTTTTTTCTGTGCATATGTGTACGCATGTGCATAGGTGTATATATCTTGAATCATTAAAAAAATAGAATGTTTTTAACGAGATGAACATTTAATTCGCATAGTTTGTGTAAATATCTCGGAGTTTGGGCAATCAAACATGAAATCGTTATCACATAATTCATACCCGTCAACAGGGTTTTAACCTCTGCTCCAACGAGCCTACGCCATGAGTTAGCGCGAGTCTTTAACTGAACAACGACGAACGGGTTAATGTTGGAACAGGGGTTTATTTATGTCACACGTTTACGTGTATATCTCAAATGTCTCATTCGAGGCACAGGTTCGAATCCTGTCGAGTTACCGTAATAAAACAAGCTATTTTTTCCGAAATTTTCGTCAACAAATATTAACAAAATAAAATTTCAGATTAACAATAAACATGAAAAAATTTAAAAAATAAACTTTTATGAATCAAGTCCTTCCCTTCATATTTTCTTTTAAGAGGAGGAAGAAAGACATAAGACACACATTTTAATGTTTAGCGATTTTGACAGGATTGATAATCTATATTTTAAGGATTATTTGACCTATGAGATAATAATATTAACAATATACGGATTAATATATTTTTATGCTTTTGGCGGGGGGAAATGGAATGGGAATTTTCGGAAGACTTTTTCCATCAGTACATTGTAAATTAATTTGAGTGTAAAACGGATACATTTTGCATTAATTTAAAATAGTAAAAACAAAAGTTTTATGCAGTATTATACTATGCTTCTATTACTAGAGATGTATTTGAGAGCACGTAATTCAGTGATACATATACGTGTATATATATATATATATATATATATATATATATACATACATACATACATACACACACATATATGTGTGTGTGTGTTATATATACGTATCGATGTGCGTATATATATGTTATATATATATCTATGTGCGTATATATATATATATATATCTATGTGCGTATATATATATATGTGTGCGTATGTATATATATATATATATATATATATATATATATATATGCGCGTATATATATATGTGTGCGTATGTATATATATATATGCGCGTATATATATATGCGTATATATATGTGCTTATATATATGCGTATATATATGTGCTTATATATATGTGTGCGCTTATATATATGTTCGTATATGTATATATCTATGTTCGTATATACATATATATATATCTATGTGCGTTATATATATATATATGCGTATATATATGCGTATATATATGTGTGCGTATATATATCTATATCTATGTGAGTATATATATCTATATCTATGTGCGTATATCTATATATGTGCGTGTGCTTATATATATATCTATGTGCGTGTGCTTATATATACATCTATGTGCGTATATATGTATATATCTATGTGCGTATATATGTATATATCTATGTGCGTATATATGTATAAATCTATGTGCGTATATATGAATATATCTATGTGCGTATATGCATATATATATATCTATGTGCGTTATATATACATGATATATATCTATGTGCGTTTTATATATATATATATATATATCTATGTGCGTTATATATATGTGCGTTATATATATATATGCGTTATATATATATATGCGTTATATATATATATATCTATGTGCGTTATATATATGTCTATGTGCGTTATATATATATATATATATGACATATATCTATGTGCGTTATATATATATATATATGTGCGTTATATATATATGTGCGTTATATATATATATTATATATATATATGCGTTATATATATATATATATCTATGTTCGTTATATATATGTCTATGTGCGTTATATATATATCTATCTATGTGCGTTATATATATATATGTGCGTTATATATATATATATATATCTATGTGCGTTATATATATATATCTATGTGCGTTATATATATATATATCTATGTGCGTTATATATATATATACATGCGTTATATATATGTGTGCGTATATATATGTTCGTATATATATATGTGCGTATATATATATATATATCTATGTGCGTATATATATATATATGTGCGTATTTATATATCTATGTGCGTATATATATATATATATACATATATATCTATGTGCGTATATATATATATATATATATATATATATATATGCTTTAAAACTATATGACCTTTATAAACTTATCATGTCTATACAAGTGATTTTCAGTTCAACAGTTATAGAATTTTATATTAAGGATCAGATTTAATTAAAATGTCAATATATATATGAAAATGTATAATTTCGTATAGCTGCGTATTTTTATAAAGAAAAGCAAAACATTAGAGAAATAGATGTGATTTATTCGGTACACAAACACACAAACACACACATTATATATATATATATATATATATATATATGTATATATATATTCACGCGCGTGCGTTCTGTTTTATAATGCTCATTACACGCAATGAATATGGTCGAAAATTGTGGTTCATCTTTAATGTGATGCGTTTGTCTCCCTACTAGTATGTTGTCTCGTTTATTCCCTATTCTATAAACTAATTATATATATATACATATACATACACCTATATACATATGCATATATACATACACCTATATACATATGCATATATACATACACCTATATACATATGCATATATACATACACCTATATACATATGCATATATACATATACATACACCTATATACATATGCATATATACATATACATACACCTATATACATATGCATATATACATATACATACACCTATATACATATGCATATATACATTCATATATAATGCATGCACGCATGTGGGGTGGGTGTGTATTTATGTGTATATAAGAGAAAGAAAGATATGTTTTTTTCGATTGTATCGTTTGTTTTTTTGTTTTTTTTTTTCGTAATTTTTTTTTTCAAATTCATGCAAATAATCTGGTAAAAAATATATAAGACACATGACACCTTGAATATAAGAAGACGCGAGGTCTTGAATATTTTTTCTAGGTTTTTGGGTCGAGGGAGTTCTTTCGTCTAGAATATATTTACCTATCAATGCTAGCGAACCATGAATTTTTAGCGTCAACTTGTACTTATATCTAAGTCCCATCAAAATGCAATCCTGCTGATCAATGCCCCCCAATAGATGGTCTTCCTAATAAGCTTCTGTGGCAGTATGTCTTGCTTGATGTAAGTAGAAGTAAAAACAAGTAATAAACGAGATTATAAGATATTAATAAATATATACGAATTGCAAAACAGAATCAAGACGTTAGATATATATATATATTTATATATATATATATATATATATATATATATATATATATATATATATATATATAGTATATATAATGCGCTCAATTCTTCTTCAGATATATCTTTGACTTCTCGGAAAATGTTATTGACAAGTGCTACAATAAGTCAAGATTATATATAATTTCGTTCCATTCTTGTGTTAATTGCAGGTAACCTTTAAGTAAATATGCTGGTCTACGAATGCAAAGGTGTCTATGTAAATAAGGTTGAATCTCTCGACCAGCAGTAATTATCGCTTCGTACACTGATGCTTGCAAAGGATATAAATAATCGTTCATTTTTCTCTCTCTCTCTCTCATGTATATATATATATATATATATATTATATATATAACATTTTCTTTTACATACGAAAGAATATTAATATTTATATGTTTTCTATTTATATGCTGGACGTAATATTTCAGACAGTTTGCATTTCTACACGTCAGCATATAAATAGAAAAAAAATGTAAATATTAATATTCTTTCGTATGTAAAAGAAAATATATATATATATATATATATATATATATATATATATATATATTATTATTATTATTATTATTATTTACTCTAATAATTCTTAAATACCTAGAGACACTAGTGTTTCATCCTTTCGGGAATCATCAGTCAGGGTGTCACGATTAACGCCAGTCGAGAGATTCAAACCCCGGCAACAGAAGTCGTGTCTGGCTTCATTAGCAAGGACCCAAACCCTTAGGCTACCGTCAATTACGAGAGATACAGTTGAAATTTATTATCATTAAATGTTTTGGAATATATATATATATATATATATATATATATATATATACATATACAAAAAATACACGTACACAAGCGGCATATCGTCAGCTTTGAAAAGCTACATCTCCATAAGGCAAAGCATGTCCGTTTTGTTTTTAAAGATTCAAATAAAAGTAGCAACAACGCAAACATTATTCAAGCATACTTTGTGGAACGAATTGAACAATTTGTGTCTATTTCAACTGTTACACTGTACGTAATTTTTTTAAAGTCATAAAAAATTTACACTAATCAGAATACTTGGTAAATAAATATTTTGTCTTGTAAATGAAAACAAAATTGGCAATACAATTTCAATATTTATTTTTCATATTGGTTACGAGATTTGATATTTAATATTAAATTTCTTCATTAGTCGTTGTAAAATTAATTTGATGCGTCGCAAACATAATAGGTATGCTGATATTTTCTATCCATATCAATTTCTGTAATTAAAGTATATATGCTGTAAATAGAAGAGCTATATATTACCTTTTTAAATTCATTTTTATAATCTATGCTTGAGGGTGAAAACGCAGGCTATGCTAATTTATATAAACTCGTTTCTGTTGTATTTTTATCAATTCTTTCAAGTATAAAATAATTTCCCCCGAATCTGGGGAAACTTTATATAAAAAATATTAACACGTAATACCTAAAAAAAAATCGAAATATATCAGTATCTATCGAAATTCTTCTGTCTCTTGAGTAAATGGATTCCTACTAAAAAGGTGACAATGCCAGGAGGGGTAAACAATGGAGCAAAAGTTGCGCAATCTCTAACTGAATTTCTCATGAGCGGCATTTGCTTATATGACATTTTGCTATAATTTAGAGCTTCTGGATATACGACAAAAACACGTTTTAAAATCGGAAATAAGATGTTTTTAAATATATTTTTAATTGGGTTATATTTTGCTTGAAATATTATAAATTATATCGAATCGTTATTCGAATAAAATGAAAACTAAAATAAAAAAGAAATTTACTGATAATTTTTAACACACTGTCGAGGATTTCTGTTGCCTTATGTTTGTAGACAAAATGATGAAACTTTGAATTCGTATTCAACTGAAAAGTGAAGATTTTTTTCTCAAAATTAAAAACAGAATTTGACGCCGTTTTTCCTTCTCCGACATGTGTTAAGCATTCGTGTCTTAAATATTAAAAATGTTGAGTGACTTAGAAACCGAACCTATTTAATTTAATTAGCACCGTTTCAGGGGACACAGAACAAATTAACAAGATATTAGGTTGTAAGATCAAACAAAATAAAATGTTATTTTAATTTGAAAAAAAAAAAAAAAATCACAAGATAAAGTAATTCGGATTCGTCAGTTTCTTAATCACACGTACAATATATATATATATATATATATATATATATATATATTCCAATATATTTCCCCGATTCCGATTCTTTATAAATCTCTAATTATTTAACTATAAGATTGTTATTTTTCCCGATTTCCGTAAAAAACACATGTTAAATATGTAGATATTTTCCTAAACGTCAAAATACACTTGTGGCGGATGATCTATCGATTTTAGTTTTACTGGTAATTTTAAAATCTTCCATTGCTGCTAATAATGATAAAATAATAAATATTTATTATTTCATCATTATTAACAGCAATGGAAGATCTTACTTTAAACAAAACCAAATGAAAAAGACAATTCAAATAATAGTTTTGATATCAGAAAATAGGCATCAATTTTCCGATTCCGATAGTATACCCGGAAATCTTCTGATTTTTCCGATCCTCGATTCCGATCAATCGTCTCAACACTAATATATATATATATATATATATATATATATATATATATATATATATATATATATATATATTTGATTCACGTAAATATGATTATGGTTAAACTAAATTAAAGTGGGCACCTTTAAATTGATATGGAGAATAGATGTACATAAGCACAGCATATATATATATATATATATATATATATATATATATATAAAAATGGGAAATTTGAAAACTTTGAAGTGTCGAATATATTAATAAAATTATTTTTATTTACTGATTTTTTTTTTTTTGTAAGTCCGATATTTCGTTAAAACATAGCCTCATCAGGGTAGAAAGTCCGGTCCATGATTTTTTTTTTCTTTTTCTTCATTACTTTAAAAATAAGTCTCTTCAAAGAGTGTGTGACCATCTTTTACTCATATATATATATATATATATATATATATATATATATATATATTATATATATATATGCTATGTAATCATTTTGAGATCTATTTAATATATCAATTATATAAACACACACACATATGTATGTGCATTATATATTTATTATATTATTGTTTATTACTTATTTATTATATTATCATTTATCATATTATTGTTTATTAACCAAGATTTTGAAAGTCAGCTTTTATTATATTTAAATCTCTCTCTCTCTCTCTCTCTCTCTCTCTCTCTCTCTATGCACACACGTATTACAACTATATTACTAATATGAACAAACATTGTAAAGAGCAGAAATCGTCCGGTTATACTTTTTTATTATAATTTACAAATGATCATTTCATGTTAAAAAGATTAGACAAAAGATGAATGTTAGGTATGTGTTATTAACGTTTTCGATTCTTTGTCGAACTATCATCAGGTGAAAAGTTAAAGGAACAAAAAAAATAAAAAATAAACTGGAGAAAGAAAAATAAAACCTCAGAATGTAGTAAAGAAACGACTACAATATATATTAGCCTATTTTTCTCTGTTGCATATATATATATATATATATATATATATATGAAATAAAATGTTACACGTAGATTGTATAGCAGTTATTTCAACCGAGCTCGCTGCATAAGTAGAGCTTAGTAATAATATACAAATATACATATAGACCTTTACGTATAGAGAAATCTTTGTGTTTAATTCCCGAGGTAAATCATCAGACTAATTATATAACAACAACTTTATAATTTCCATAGAATTATTTTACATTAATAAAAATGGACAATATTATTAAGAAATAATAAAATCGCCAAGACCCCAGAATTTGTTGGAAATTCAAATTGGAATTCATTATGTTTTTTCATGGGCATATACTTTGATTAACATGGCCATTGTTAAAATTAGTTGCAATTGTAAACACACTCACGTTAGAGACGAGGAACTCTGTCTACTTGTAAAGTCATAGTATATGAGAATAACACGTAAAACCAATTCTAGAAAACGGAATCAAACCAAATCAAAACAGAAGAGGTCACATTCATGTATTTTTTAAGATATTATTATTATTATAAAATTCTAACTAGCGGGGCCCGGGGAAACTCCCCAAGGGACTGATTCATCTGTAATATACTGATGTTGACATTCTGTAGATGTTCAGCGTAAACCGAGACGCTCTGATATTATTGTAGGTCTTTTGTTCAAACTGCAAAAGTGGTAATCTAAGCTAGCAGGGACGCTTAAATATGATATTTTAATTATTGTAGATTTCGTATATATTATTATAAGGTTTATCGATTTTAATATTTTATAAAGTTGCGATTTCAAAAATCGCAAAAATATATCCATATAACTTGGGTGCATCAGCTTAAATCGAAACCAAATCTTAATATATATATATATATATATATATATATATATATATATATATATATAATTTGAGTTCCTTCAACCATACTCGAAACCGAAACCAAAACTAATGAAGAATTCTGGATAAAATTATTTATAAATATATATTACTGGAGTGCCATCAGTTATAATCGATCCGAAACAAAAACTCGAATTCTTGGTAAAATTATTATTTTTTTTACAAGAAAAGAAAGTCCATAACAATTAAGCGACTCGAAGGTCAGGAAATAAATAAATAACGCACTATCGTATTAATATAAAAATTATTTTAATTTCTTGCTTATCTACAATTTGATTAAAAACCATCAGATCGTATTATAATGAGTTTCTGCGCTTTTTATACTTTTCAGGATAAGATGAGCCACGAAATTGCAGTATGGATTTAATAATATATCTATATGAAACATGAAAATACATTTATGGCAATTAAGCTACATAGGCTTACGATGAATGAAATGCAGGAGCCTCTGTGTAACTTAATTGCCTAAGTATATTTTTACTATCTAGGTCTACTCACGTATTAAGTACTGTTGCAGTAAATACTGAAAATCGGTATATATAATATATATTATATATATTATATATATCGATGAATATTCGAGGGTGTATATGCATATTTCTTAACAGTCCTATTGTATCTATGTGCCAATATTATTGACCCTAGTTAGTACATGGTGTGTATACCTATATGTAAAAAGAGGGTCATCCGCATATAGACAATTTGCTTTATCACAGCTCTTCACTGTAAGTAGGCATGATAGGGTTTGAAGTTTAGATACGAACCCGGCCCTCTTTTCGACAGTTCAAGCTTTTTTTTTTCTAATTGCGCGATCCGCTCAAAGAGTCTCGCAATCAACGAATGTTGTATTCTCTTTAAGGAGAGAATTGCATTAGCGATAATGGCAACTCGTGATTTCACTATTCACAGTGCTCAACACTCGAAGTGCGTATATTAGTCATAAACAAACTGTATTACAGCTCTTCGGTGCCTTTTTCTCTCTCTCCATATATAATATATATATATATATATATATATATATATATATAATGTCTCACTATCCGCGAAGAAACAGTAGAGTTCTGATTTTCGATTTCTGTTTGAAGCATCTGCCTCTAAATTCACACGGAAGATGATACATCGAAAAGTTTCGTCGTTTGATAACTATTTGATATCAACCAACACAGTTTTTTTTACATATACATAATTAGATAATTTCATATTTTACGGTATAATGTAAGAGTTATGCCAATTAGGGTACCTGCGCGAAATAAAAATTGCGCAAGAACTTTGGCACATTTTATTCAGCATATCACTTTCAGAAAAACTAGAACGTGCAGGTTCAGACTTGCATATTATTTTATCAATATGACTTCAGTCGTAAATTTATAGAAATATGTAAGTTGCTATACAAATACATTTCGACATATAAAATTGTACAGCCCAGTGTAATAATTACACCGATATTTAAGTATGAAAAACTTTGCTTGTAATCTATAAATACTATATATATATATATATATATATATGTTCTCACACGGAAAATGCTTTTCAGTTCGGTAGGGCGTATACGCACGAAACAGCAACTTATATATGTGTGTGTGTGTGTATATAGAGAGAAAGTGAGAGAAAATGTCGCACACATACAACTATTAGGTTGATGCAAAAATAATGCCGTTTTATATATAGCTAAACGTCAAAAAACATTTTTAAAACATAGTTATTTGCATGTGTGTATGTATCTATATGGTTGTACAAAAAGGATTTTGTTTTCAGAAAAAAACAATGTCATTACCTGGTGCTTATGATATGAATTACTAAAATACCTGATGGAATCGAGATTTTATATATATATATATATATATATATATATATATATATACTTTTTATATATTATACATGAGCATTAATATATCGCTACACATTCATGAACATGTTTCGATCAGCCAGTTACAAGTAACTAAAGCCTTCTGGAGTGATTACCGACTAAACTTTTGTATGAGCAATATCGCCTAAACAGCTCTGTAGTTACTTGTAACTTGCTGACCGAGAAACACCGTCAGGAATGTGTAGCGACATATTAATACTTATGTAAAACAAAAAGTGTATATCTTAAACCACTTCAGTATTGAAAACTCTTTTATAAACCTCCTTAAAACTTAATTGGTTATTTTACCTCTGGAAAATATTAACCTGGAAATTTACATCATATATATATATATATATATATATATATATATATATATGACAAACCGAATAAAGTGAAACACCCTCATGTAACGTACACACAAACATATATAAATGTGTATGTTATTGCGTTAATTTAGATAACGCAGGCCTTGTTACTGAATAAAAAATATCTACATAAAAATAAAATATCTATGTCCTGACTCACGTAGGCTTGTATATGCTATATTTATCTCTTGCCTCGTTCGTACGTTATTTTCTTATATTTATATAAACATGAGGCTCTCTCTCTCACACACACACGCACACACACACACACACACGGGTGTATGTGTTTGTGTGCCGTAGGAATGTTTTCCGTAAAAGATTCATATTTGTTTATTTCGCATGTCAAGTATGAAATGTCTGAACAAAACGTCTTTATGGAATCGTAGACCTGAAAGAGTTTCGGGAAGATCACCAGTTGTACAAAATATTTGCTACTTGTTTGAAAATGATATCTAAGTTAACCTCGTTGCAATCATGTCACATGAGAAATTTAATAAAGAATTTTAACTAACCCAACGCTATCGAAACGTTAATTATCGCCTGCCAAAGAAAGTATCTTTATGGAAGTCTCTTCAAAAGCGATATAATTCTTGATTGGACAGACGGGGTAGACTGTTCTTATCCCGTCAGACCTGACCCCATACAGATGTTCCATTTTTTTGTTCTTCTTGACTGGAGAATTGACTTAGAATTGATTGTAATAAACACCATTATCCATTGCGCCATTGTGGATGTACTGAGTTTTAAACAATCTTATTTTAGATTTGTGACATTACAATATATATATATATATATATATATATATATATATATATATATAGGTTAAAATCCAGTGCACGAGCCAATAATTCTTTTATTGAAATGTTATTAGTATTTTCATTGTAGGGGGTACCTGGGTTTCATCTATCTGATCGATCATCGCTTGTTTATATTCCGTATAGATTCAACCATCCTAACGTATAGGAATTAAATAAAATTACATATACAAACGTACACACACACACGCATATATATATATATATATATATATATATATATATATATATAATGGTGGTATCGATCGGTTTCCCAGATGTAAATCCAATGAAACTCGCATGATTATTAAAGTGCACAATGCAAGACAGAGCTAGTATATAGTCTGTTTATTATGCAAATATTATTGGCTACATATGTGCATACATGTTTCAGTGGAATCACAATTCAAGTATACCCCTTCATCAGACCTAAAAAGGAAAGGTTTCAACATCGCTCCTTTTTTGGTCTGATGAAGTGGTATCCTTCAATTGTGATTCGACTGAAACATGTATGCACATATGTAACCAATAATGTTTGTATGGTAAACACGCTATATATATATATATAATGTACACATGCTTGAAAATTATTGGGCCGAATGGATAGACTTTTCATGCAAGTCTTTGCTAAGCTAAGAATATCATAAGCTAGATGATAACAGTCGAGGTTTCATTTCGACAATATTTTTTTTACTCGGATGTGTTATATATTTCCCCATTGTTTTTCCTTTTCCGGTATTCCTTAGTTTTTTTTTTTCTATAACTTTTCAACAAGTTACATGACATGCAAAGTGGAAACGCAACGGAGTCAGATTTTCATATTGTTCGCCCGTCGATACTATTAACAACCCTGCAAACAAAAGTGGCAATAGTTTACAAAATCTACATTTTTCGTTGCAAAACTGAAGACTTACTTATTTATATGAAACACGAGATAAAAGTGTAGTATCTGTTCTAATATGACATTAAATCTTTTCTGTTCTTGGGCAATCCCTCCTTCTAAACAGATAGAATTTTAATTTCTGTTCCAATCCAGAGTGCCACATTTTGGGGAGGTGAATTTTACCTTCATTTAAAAATCAATCTTGTGCCTAACTCCCTTCGAGGGGAAGCAAGTCAATAAGAACAACGGATCAAATCTTTGTAAAAATGCATCAACTCGTTTCACTTCTACAACAGATTTTATGAATGATTGTTTGCGTATTCGTGGTGATCGCAAATGCTTGCCATATCTCTAAATGTAAGCATGTTGTCATGTTAATCTATTTTTTTTGCATATTTCGCTCCTAAACTCATAAGGCGACGATGACTATTAGAGTATAGCTGGTAGGCGTAAGGGTAGGTTATGTTAGTTATATTTGTTTGTAGTTTTATGTACGGGGAGAAAAAAGAGGGCGAAAGAAAGACATTCATGAATATACAAATGTCTTCGATTTTTGTGTTTTTGTGAAATATAGCAATTATTCAATTAGTTAATATCCTTCGAAGTTTACATATTTGGGGTATTTAAAGTATTTTTAGGGTCCATAATATGGGCACAACATTTAATTTAAAAATTCAAATATTTCAGATTTGCATTAAATTAGATCTGTAGACATTAAACAATAATTGACCTATGTTCTGACATTTATTATTATTTTTTTTATTAAGAACCCTTTCAGTCTAGGCATTATATTTTTTAACATTTCTAAAATAACAAAACATTTCTTACATTTCCGAATTTTTTAGATGAGGATTCGTTATTCCTGTTATTTGGATTTCTTCGGACTACTGTTCTCATCTTGAGGGGCATTTGCAAAACGTTTTGGTCGATGTAACCTCCGTCTTTCTTCAGGTTTATCTTGTCAAACTTAGGAATATTTCTGTCTATCCATGAAATTACATCCAAATTCCAGAGTTCGACAGAAACATTCCCCGAGTTCGACAAGATACACATGAAGAAGGTCGGAGATTATATCGACGAAAACGTTGTCAACATGACACTTAAAATGAAAACAGTGGTCCGAAGAATCCAAAAATGATATGAAGAACCAAACGTGTAATAGATTTTATTCAAAATGTGATTAAGGATTCTAGATATAAGTTTAGTAGCATTTTTTGTTAATTTCGGTACTCATCAGAAAACGGAAAAATGGTACAAAACTGCACGGAAAATGAATTTTACACGTCTCGGGGCAGGTATTCGTCTCCATACCTATTTCGCATGCTCGAAGATAAACTACAGACAGTTGCAATTACTAAAAAAACAATATGATTGCGAACGTCATTGTTGAAACCCTATTTGCAAAAAGAAGGGAGTGTCTCTTAGGTTTGGGCATGTATAGGCTCTAAAATATTCCTCCATTGTATATATACCACAACGCCGTTTTTTTTTGTTTTTTTTTGGAAATATACATAGTTCCACCCATTTTTCCCCCACTTTAATAAAATCTCACAGTAAAGCTCTTGTTGAGTGATGGCGAAACCGATCCTCAGACTTTTTTGTTATTTTCAATAATGAATATAAAAAAATGAATATAAAAAAGTGTTCCCTTGATAATTGCAATGATTAAATTGCGCAATACCCCAAAAACATAAAATATATACATTTGTAAAAGTCTCACTACAGGTTCAATCCGAATGAAAAATATATTTATAAAATGGCTATTAATGTATACTAAGCGTTGTATTTTCTACGTGAAATCTACACATGCAGAGAAAGTATTTGATCATAAGAAAAATGTTAAAACTTAGCACATACAACGCAATAATTGTTTTCGACTTCAACTGGTTTCTTCCAGTTTTGGGAATAAGAATACAATTTTTACATTCTATTCCAAACCATGAAAGAGACCAGTTCCGGTAATTATACGTATATATATATATATATATATATATATATATATATATATATATATACACGCACTAGCAGGGCGCCCGGTATTGCCCGATCATAAAATATGCTTAAATATGATATTTTGATTAATGCAGGGTTCGTATTTATCATTATATTATATTAGACCTAAGATATGGTAATGATTTAAAAAGTTAAGAATCGAAAACTAAACCATTAGCTTACGGTTTACGTTTTTCTTTTACGTTAATACCTAAGCTATGTTTGCTGCAAGTCTAAAAATTAAAAACTGAACCAGTAGCTATTACGTTACGCATGCATATTCGTAATGCCATCGTTCGACCATCGCCTGGAAAATTCCATCTTTTTAATCATCACACTTTTGCACCGCTCCCCGGATAAAGCCCAAATATGAAATTTTGCATGGGTTCGAATACCCTATATATTAAGTTTCGTGTCTGTAGACCAAAATCTGACAGGGGTGTTTGCTAGGCAAAACTTTTTAAACGAATACAGATAGGCATTAATATATATAAGAAAGAGACTTGTAGTTACGCAAATATTACGCAAGTATAAATCATGTAGAATATATGGATGAAAATAATTACACGTAATAGTTAACTAAATATGATCATCCCATAAGAAAACCGAAAAAAAACTGATAGGGAATTAATTATAATGAATTTTATAAAAAAATATGCAAATTAACAAGATCTTTTGCAGATGAATGCAATTTCGCGACCCATATATAACAAAGTTGCATTTTCTTTTGGAATAAATAGGAAAAAATGTTTTAAATATGAATATCAATACAAACACCAAATTTATGGGAGTATATATATATATATATAGTGTATATATACATATATATATATATATATATATATAGTGTATATATACATATATATATAGTGTATATATACATATATATATATATATATATATATATATAGTGTATATATACATATATATATATATATAGTGTATATATACATATATATATATATATAGTGTATATATACATATATATATATATAGTGTATATATACATATATATATATATAGTGTATATATACATATATACATATATATATATATAGTGTATATATACATATATATATATAGTGTATATATACATATATATATATAGTGTATATATACATATATATATATATAGTGTATATATACATATATATATATATAGTGTATATATACATATATATATATATAGTGTATATATACATATATATATATATATAGTGTATATATACATATATATATATATAGTGTATATATACATATATATATATATATATAGTGTATATATACATATATATATATATAGTGTATATATACATATATATATATATATATAGTGTATATATACATATATATATATATATATATAGTGTATATATACATATATATATATATATAGTGTATATATACATATATATATATATAGTGTATATATACATATATATATATATAGTGTATATATACATATATATATATATAGTGTATATATACATATATATATATATATAGTGTATATATACATATATATATATATAGTGTATATATACATATATATATATATATATAGTGTATATATACATATATATATATATAGTGTATATATACATATATATATATATAGTGTATATATACATATATATATATATAGTGTATATATACATATATATATATATAGTGTATATATACATATATATATATATAGTGTATATATACATATATATATATAGTGTATATATACATATATATATATATAGTGTATATATACATATATATATATATAGTGTATATATACATGTATATATATATAGTGTATATATACATATATATATATATAGTGTATATATACATATATATATATATATAGTGTATATATACATATATATATATATATAGTGTATATATACATATATATATATAGTGTATATATACATATATATATATAGTGTATATATACATATATATATATAGTGTATATATACATATATATATATAGTGTATATATACATATATATATATATATATAGTGTATATATACATATATATATATATAGTGTATATATACATATATATATATATATAGTGTATATATACATATATATATATATATAGTGTATATATACATATATATATATAGTGTATATATACATATATATATATAGTGTATATATACATATATATATATAGTGTATATATACATATATATATATAGTGTATATATACATATATATATATAGTGTATATATACATATATATATATAGTGTATATATACATATATATATATATATATATATATATATATATATATATATATATATAGTGTATATATACGTATATATATATAGTGTAAAAATTTGTTTTTTTAAATAATTCTGACTCTTCCCTTGAAAGAGTATAAATAATTGTGTGAAAAAATTATTTTATGTTGTTTCAGTATAATATACATTTATCAGTTATGCAAAAGCCGAATGGTTAAAACATGTTTGTACAAGCACCATTACATATGAATATAAAAAAAAAAGCTGTGCCTTATCATAAGCAACTATTATACATATTTTATGCATGGGTTTCTATTGGTTGTGGCATTTTTTAATGTACATTTTATTCAGATACAGTTTATTTTTTGTTTTCCGCGACACAGGTTATTGGTCAGATCTGTTCCCAATTTCTTTAACAATGGCATAATAACTGTTATTAAAAGAATTAAAATAAGTCCCATAATCATATGTTTCATTCAACGAAGTAATTAATGTTAAAATAGACCATGTGTATTGGTAACAAACTTTAAAAATGTAAATGCTGTTTGCAGTGCATTGAGATATATATATATATATATATATAATTTTAAATACAAAAATGCAATACTACATAGAAATATAATTATACAAAAATATATGTTCAGGTATATATATATATATATATATATATATATAAACAGTTGTCTATATAGATAAATTTGTATACTTATGGAGATAGTTAAATATACATATATTTCTGAATAATTACATTTCTACAAAGTATTACATTGTTGTATTTTAATTACATATACATATATATATTCATTCATACAAAAATAAACATATATATATGTAAATAATAAAGACACACACACACATATATATATATATATATATATATATATATATATGATTATAGAAATATATATGCAAATGTAGGTATTTGCACTATTTAGAAACATAACCACATATAGATAATAACACCTCACCTCAATAAATATAATGCATATATATATATATATATATATATATATTATATACACACACATATATATAATCGTGAGTGTCTATGTACTTACATTGTTTCCTAAAGACATAAGTTGTATTTATTTACAGCGCAAGCAATTTGTTATAAATATATTTCTAATTTCGTAATTAAATTGATATTTTCCAGTATAGCAAATGATAAACTGACAAAATGACAATTCTTTACGATATTTCTGTAAATAACATTAAAATAATATAATTATAGTATTTTGCAATTACACAAATTTATTTTTTTATGTTTGTTTCGTATGTGCAATGGATTCAAAGAGTAGATGTAGTTGAACATACTTTCAAAAAATTGCATATATGGGCCATTGAATTTTTTCAAAGTGTAATACGTTGAATGAATGATCCTATTAATTTTTAACATATAAATAGACACTCTGATGATGTGCAGACAGTAAGACGAAACGTATCTCTGAATACATATTTATATCTAAGGAAAAAATTATATTCTCTACTGTGCCCAGTATTTAGAGTTTTCATTTCATATTTAGTTAATTTAGCACATAACACACACACACATATATATATATATATATATATATATAGCTTCCGTTCATATTATATTATTAAAACAAATTCCCAGTAAATTATTTTTGTCATTTGATGTTATTGATTTTATGTAAAATCATGAAAAATAACATGGTATGTTAAAGTAGTTGTGTTTATATTTAATAAAACCTAATAGCAACATATTTATTTATTGAAAAGAAAATGCGAAAAAAGTAAACATATCTCCCTTCATTTATATATATATATATATATATATATATATATATATATATTATTTATTTGAAGGTAAACAGTTAAATTTGGTCGCTATAAACAGACATCTGTTTCAGTCAATAAGACTTCATCAGGCGACCCTGGACCATATATATAATCTTTGAAGTTTTTAACCTTTCAAACTATACAAAAAAATTAAAAAAAATATTTTTTATCATTCGTTATAAAACCATCCAGTCATAAGTCATTTAATCACCTGCAATCACTGCATCAACTCGCTCTCGAATTTACTATAGTACTAATAATTTATTTTTTAAGGGATCATCAGTTGTTTACCATGAAACACTGTTTCGGGGATTTAAAAACAAAACAGTATATTACATCATGGCTCCTCAGCAGTGTTGATCAAACACCACCTTATATATATATATATATATATATATATATATATATATATATATAACTTCTTCGAAACTCCACGGATTAAGGACTATCCTCTTATTAAGTGTTTCCTTTTTAAAATTAAATGTTTTAACTCTTTTTCAACGTGTTTTATTAACTATTTGTTCTTATATATATATAATTTTTATCACAATACAAAATATGATACAGATTCTTACTATGATCATATTTCAATAGCTAACATGTTAATAAACATACTCTTTTGCATTCCTATAAATAATTATAAATAATAAAATACAAAAAAATAAAAAAGAGATAATGGACGAGCCATTAAATAAATAAATACAGTCAAGTATAAAAAGAAATGGAGTAGGATTTTTTTTTTAACAGAAGCGTCGTCATCGATATAAATAAAACGAAATAGTAGATCAAATCAAGGATTTTCAGATGTTGCATTAATATCTTATGAGTTGGGTCTTTTAACCATACATTTTGTCAGATTTTATAAGCATAAATACAAAAAGCACTGGCGGAACTTGTGTAGGGCTACAGCATTATTTAGGAGGACGGCTCGACAAAAAACAAACAAAACATACACACACACACACACACACACACATTATATATATATATATATATATATATATATATATATATATATATATATAACAACATATTTCCAACTTGAGCACTAAATACAGCACAGAAGATATTTATGAATAAGGCATAAAATTTAACACATATTCGGAATTCTAGACCTGAACGAGGCCATTTAATGTTAAATAATGATATTAGTTATAAATTTTTATTATAGTTTATTCACAAACACACACACACATGTTATATATAACTACTTCATTTAATCACAAATTAATATACGAAAGTATAAATTCATGCGTAAACTTTGAGTATTTACTTCAACAGTGCTCACTGCTCAATACGTAGATAGCGCTAGGTACTGCGTGTGTATATATATATATATATATATATTATATATAGAAAAATAGTCATGGCAATTAAGCTACACGCGGGGAATCGTCGAACTAAGAGCTACTAAACGTTAATCACGATTGAGCACTGTAGGAATGATTACTGAAATCTATATACAATATAGCACCTTATAATATTATACCTGTATATATGAACTAATAATATATGTTATATGTATAGATATTATAGTTATAATAATGTAAAATTTATTTCCCAGTTGTGGTAAAATATCCTAAGACAAACTGATAGATAGACTGATATACATCCGGACAGATAGACAAATAAAGGTATGTCAACGGACGAATAACCAGTGCGATAAAGATTGAGAGAGGAAGAGCGTCGAAAAGTGAGAGAGGAGAGGGAGGAGAAAGAGTGAAAACGAGGGGGGGGGTGAATTTCATCTTATACACTGCTTGAAAAGTTTAATATACAGATATAACGTGCTTCGTTTCAAATGGCCCGCCCGGCTACCATAATTTACAACTTTTGTTTGAAATAATATTCCATAGGTAGAAAAAAAAAACAAGTATTTAAACCCAAATCCATTTATTAAACATATAGAAATCACATTTTTGATAGGCACGCGTGGGAGAATAAAAAATAAAAAAAAAAAAGGATTTTTTTTTATAAACTGCGATAAAAAGAGAAAACAGTCTATGAATGAACATTATAAAAAGTACATTTTATTTTTATTTTTTCTGTATTAATGAGTCACGGGGATTAAGGCCCAAACGCCACTCGAGAGTAGGGTTCCCATGATGAAAACATTTAAAAAATAAATTAAAGCCAAATTAAATTAATATTTTGTGCATGTTATTAATGCTAAATATAAATTGCTTAGACGTGATTAAAAAATATATTTTTCCTAAATAAATATTTGCGTATTTTGTATATGTGTGTTTGATTATTAATAATTCAACACGAAAAATGATTTATATTTATATATATAGTATTTATATATATAGTATGCTATATTAATTACAAATTAGGAAAAAATACTATATATGTTTTTTTTTCAAAGTTTATATTAAAAAAAATTCAAACATCCATGAAAAATATTTATGTTTAAATATAATTGTTAGTTGCAATAAATCAAATCGAAGTTGGAATAATCGAATGAATGAATGAGTATAAATTGAAATATAGGTAAATATAAGATAAGGCATATATATATATATATATATATATATATATATATATATATATATAAATAATATTTATTTTTTATTTGTTTATGAAATTAAAAATACTTTTATTGCATTTTTTTAATTTGCATTTTTTTAAAAATTTATTTCATGTAAATCGTATATATATATGTGTGTGTGTGTGTGTGTGTGTGTGTGTGTCTGCGCGTGTATGTGTATGTATACTTACCGTTATTGTCCAAGAAAGAGGAAACTTGTTGTTCATTTTCGATATGTTTTGGATGAGGCTGCTTGCGGCGTGACATACTCGGAAAAAGTAAACTCCCCAATGATAAAAATCGACTACTCGCTATTTGCGATTTATATACACGCTGCCTCTGTGCGCATGTCACAATTATGATTATCAATAACGCGCTACCATTATCATAAACAATCTGTAAGGAGACATTTGATTGGCTTTCATTCTGCTTATCAATTAGCTGGGTGAATATCGCCGACAGTCGATGGGTGAACCCCGCTACTGCGCTATTATTACGGGAATCGAGTCGTTCTAAAAGCGGTTTTCGAACCGCGATTGACAACATATTGTTGAGAAGTGCTTCATTTGGGAGACTCGCGACGGGTTCCTGGGTCGCTGTTCCGTTGTGGTCGTCGTCACGGTCGACAACGACGACCCCGTTGTAAGACCAACAACTGGCTTACGTAATGTGCGTGGAAAATACATCGCGAGGTAATAAGATATAAACAAAAAATAGGTGTAGTAGTTTTAGTAAAAAGGTTAAGCAAGATAGAGAGAAGAAAGAAAACGGGAAAGAATCTATTGGGAGATGCAAAGAAGTGTGAAATAAGTTTCAAATTAAATTAAAAAGAAGACGGGATCAATAAAGTTTGTGTAATATACATTACGAAATATTAATAATAATAATAATAATATATATGAAAGAGGAGTGAGGGAGAAAAGGTGTTTACTAGGCAATGTAAGAAAAAAAAAGTCAGTTGGAGATGAAGGTTGAGTGTAGAAAGAACACAACGAAAAAAAAGTTATATTAAATTAATCAGTAAAAGCAAGTGCGAGTAGTATACCAACTAATATACTTTACGAAATTTTATGCTAAAGAGAATAAGAAAAAAAAATGGAGGAGTTTATAGAGGTAATTAATTTTAAGAGTTTTCGCAAAAAAAGGAGTTAAAAGCCAAAGAAAAAAGAAAGGAAATAAATATGTTAAAAATATCAGAATAATATCCAAAATTCGTGTTAGGTTGATGAATTTTCTGTTTTTTTTTTTTTGTTTTTTTTTTTTTGTCGGATATTTTTTTTCTTGCGAGTACAGGATTATTTGTAGTTTTTAATAAAATAAAATAAAAACAAACAAGCGACTATTCAACGGTAACTTTGCAGAAGATTTCGTTTGTTTGTTTTTTTCTCTTTGAAAACTTGTTTTTAGCGATTTTTTTTTGTTTTTCTTTTTTATATACTTTTAAAAAGTTCCTTGCCAGGTCTATGGTTATTTTTTTTTCCTTGTTATTTTTTCATTTTTTTTTTTAAAGGTAGAACTAACACAATGTGCTGATTACCATTCTTTTTTTTCTGTTATTGCTGTTGTTGTTTTTTTTTTTTTTTAACGTGAAACAAAACAAATATGAAAACTACCTCCCAAAAGAGCACTGCGAAAGCCAAAGACAGCGTTATATTTGGGGGAGGTCGAAGAGAAAGAGAGAAAGAGACCGGAGAGCGGAGAGACGGGTATCCTCCAGTGTATGTTGTATATATGTATATATTAATAATGTCCAGATCTTCGGAATATTCTCGAATAACAGTGCATATCACTTCTTGCCGTTGTTGTTGGGGACAAAAAATGTCGCCATTATTTTTATCCTCCTCCAAAAATCCTCAACAAAGTCGTTGTCATGATGGTCACAGCCACTGAAAATATGACTTGATATGATCCGCGTTACCCTGTTCGTCGGGCGACCCCGTGTTTTTTAATACCATCAAAAATGATAATAATAATGATAACACCAATAACTTTAATGGAAGCAGCTCCTCCTCCTTTCTGTTCATCCCAACCTCTCACTCCCACTCGCCCGTCACCTATCACCATCCCTCCTCTCCCCTCTCTCTCTTTGTCTCCCTCTCTCTCTCTCTCTCTCTGTCTCTCTCTCTCTCGAGCGGCTATGCGCGTCCTTCGCTTGTCGGAGTTGCAGTTGTTTAAAGACGCCTTTCTTTCTTCTTCATTGACTTTTTGTACTTTCTTTCATATTTCCTTATGACTTTCATTTATTTGATTATTTATTTATTGATATTTTTATTTATTTAAAACTGTGGCGTGCAATTCATATATATTCTTTTTACTATATGTTGGCGTATTAATTTTTTGGTTTAGCCCCAAATAAAATAACTATTTAAAATCTGTCCCAAATACTTTCTTCATATTTGTATATAAGAAGCTTAAGCTGTTTTACTTTTTTTTTTTTTATATGTGACAGCAAAGGGCAGGTTTCAATCTCGGCTTCGGGCGCTTCGTAGCAAAAATAAAATTTGTTACACAGCGAAGCAGCTAATCGTGGATTGATTGACATATAATTATTTTAACAATAAATATTTTTAACGATAATACATTGAATTATATTTATTTTTAACATTTTCCTGTCATACCACGGAATTGATTGCCAGAGGCGTATTATGTTCGATATGTCCGTTTATATATATATATATATATATATAAATATATATATATATATATGTATGCATGTATGTATGTATATATATATATATATATATATATGTATGTATGTATGCATGCATGTATGTATGTATATATATGTGTGTGTATAGTGTTTGTAGGTTATAATATTTGTATGTATGTATATATAGTGTTATACATTGTTTTATATATGTGTGTGTGTTTATATATATTGCTTGCGTATATATATATATATATGTATATATATATATATGTATATATATATATATATATATATATATATATATATATATATATATATATATATATATATATATGTATATGTATATATTCGGGTTTTGTTTCCTTCACTTTATAATTTTCCTTACCCTCTCCTTAGAAAGTAAGGAAGGAAAACCTTTAATACGCGATTACAACGGACTGACTTAACGAACTAGACGTGCTGTCGATTCACAGTGGGGCAGAAAAGAAGAAAACTTAAAAAAAAAAAAAGAGAGGAACGACAAGACAGTGCGTGGTGGTCTGGTGGATGTGTGTTGTTTAGTGGTGAGGGGCGGGAGATTCAGAGGTATGCGTCGGGTCGCTGGGTTGGTGAGGGTCGGCACAGAAATTAGCGGAGAGAGAAAGAGACGGTGAGATAAAGAGTAAGATTATATAGAGAGAAAGCGAGTTATGATAAAATAGAGAACGGAACATGGTGACGTGGAAATACAAAATAGAAAGGAAGAAAAAGAAAGAAAAATGAGTGGGAAAATAGCAACACACGCACAGCAGAGGTAGGTAGATACGACAACAAGAAATTTGAATTGATTAGTATTATTATTAATGATTCGTAATAATAATAATAATAATAATAATAATATATATATATATATATATATATATATATATATATATATATATATATATATATATATATATATATGTATATATATATGTGTGGGGGATGTATTTATGTACGTAAAATGTGAGCGCTCAATAATTTGTCTAATAGCATAGCAATGTATTTCTTTCAATCAACACTATACTTTAGTTTGATCGTCCATCGATACTTTCGGTTTAAAGGAAAACACGAGAAACAAAACCTGCTGGTTTGGTGGGCTAAAGCTATCGAATGGTTTTGTTACTCACTTGATGTTATGGCACTCTAAAATACTATGGAGAGAATAAAAGAGAGAGCGAGGGAAAGAGAGTATGACAGAGAGAGAGAGAGAGAGAGAGAGAGAGAGAGAGAGAGGGGGAGAGAGGATGAGTAAGAATATTATTAAAAGAATAAGAATAACATTGATATACTTACAAGCATAATTAGTTTGTGATTGACAATTATTTACATTACTTATAACTATCTATCCATCTATATATCTATCTATATATATATATCTATCTCTCTATATATGAATATATATGAATATATATATATATATATATATATATATATATAGAGAGAGAGAGAGAGAGAGAGAGAGAGAGAGAGAGAGAGAGATGGGTGTGTGTTAGTATGAATAACATGTTTAGAAATTAAACTACAGAGAAAACTTCATGCGTATATAAATGCAGAATATATGTGCTTATATACGTATGTGTGTATATATAGTTTATATATGCATATAGAATATTATATATTATATATCCATGTATATATACATACACATATGATTATGCGTGTCTGCGTGTATACATATATATATTTAGAGAGAGAGAGAGAGAGAGAGAGAGAGAGAGAGAGAGAGAGAGTAGAGCGATATGTAGACGGACAGAGATAGAGAAAGAGAATGTTATTAACTAATTAATACCATATTAAGGACTAGGTTTGAATAGCCTATATATATATATATATATATATATATATATATATATATATATATATATATATATATATATAAAGATGTGTGTGTATTCTTTTTAAAATAGTATTGTTGTTTTTTATTTATTAGACTTTTTTATTGTTAGTGTTATTATGATAATAATTATTATTATTATTGTTATTATTTATCAATATCAGTGTAATTATTATTATTCGTAGTAGTAGTAGTAATAGTAGTAGTAGTAGTTGTAGTAGTGTTAATATTATTATTACTATTATAATTGTGAGTCATATTTTTTATTACAGTTTGTTATTTTAATTGAATATTAGTAAATGTAATTGTAGTTAATAATAGACAATGACAGAAATGCTTGGTAATCCCTTAAATTAGCGTAATTTAACGTATTTTCAAATTGTATGGCATTTACTGTGCATTCATGTGTGTGTCTATATTCGATGCGGTTACTTTTAGGCTGGTGTTTTTTCACTAGATTTAAAATATTTTTTGCTTATATCTATCCATCTCTCTTTATATATATACATACATATCTATACGTATATACACATATATATACACACATGTGTGTGCATATATATATACATATATATATATATATATATATATATATATATATATATATATATATAAACTCCATTTGTTTCTGCTAACTGAAGTCCAGCCTCCTCTCCACTCACCCATCCCCTCACCCAAACGCTCATCATAGTGATTTAATATCACATTTTTCCCCTCCTACTCTTCCTCCTCCTCTGTCCACGCCAAAACAACCGCCTGCCCCCGAGACCGTCTTTCTCCGACTTCCCACCGTCGAACTGTCTAGATTCTGATTCCATATTTTATACGGCAGGCAACACTCCGCCTTCCTCCCTCTCTCTCTCTCTCTCTCTCTCTCTCTCTCTCTCTCTCTCTATCTCTCTCTATGTCTATCTCTCTTTCTCTTTTTCTTCTCCCTCTTTCACATTAAATCTGGCTGTTTCTTCATGCCGTTCCACCCTCCTCCATTCCTGGGCCGCTCGAAGATTTATATATATTGGATATGATTAGAGATGGTGGTAGAGGTTTGGAAGAGGGGTGTAACACGAATAGCATTCTAAGGTAGGTTACCTTAGATCACACCCACATCTCGCAATGAGCATATCTGGGTATATGACAGGAAGGGCGGAACAATAAGAAGTGACGAAGAAGAAAAAGAAGAGAGTGAGAGATGGAGGGGATACGATAATTGCGGTGAGTTGGGGGGAGGTTAGAGTGAGAGGATTTATACGGAATCGGTAACACACACAATCACAAATAAGTATACATACACATTCAGGTACGTTCATCCAAAACATACGAATATACAAATATGCTCCCCACCCATTGTTTGAGCTCTCACCTAAGGAAAGAAAAGTATTACACTTAGTAATTAGATTAGAGTTCTCTCGGTACACGGTAATGTAAAAAAATATTAAAACGTTATAATTTATCTTACGTTTCTTTTGAACACGATAGCGTACGGGAATGATTGCTGAATATTTTACAAGTAGTTGGTTTCGAACTGAAATTCACTTTTGAAAACCCACCACTCTATCCATATTGATGAGCCATTATATGGCGAAAAAAGCTGTGTATGAATATATATATATATATATATATATATATATATATATATATATATATATATATATATATATATGTGTGTGTGTGTGTGTGTATGTATGTATGTATATGAAGTAAAAATTAAATAAAATTTCAGATAGAATGAAAAATTCATTTAATAACATACACATATTTCAGTTTATGCGCTCAACATAATCATTTGGATATTATATATATATATATATATATATATATATATATATATATATATATATATATATATATATGTGTGTGTGTGTGTGTGCGTGTGTGTGTGTGTGTGTCTGTTTATCTGAGTGTGTGTCTGTCTGTCTGTTTGTCTGTCTGTGTATTTGTACGAATAGTGGTAGAGAACTCTAGTCATACACTGAAAAATTAAGAAAACTAAAAAAATAAATAAATAAAGGATTTACATTAATATTAGTTTAATTAATGCAGAGTTCGTATTTATTATTGCAAAGACAATTCTCTATTGTACCTAATATATAGTAGTGACTTCAAAAGTTTTTTTTTTTTAAGTTGGCGTACCATTAGCTAGAATCGAAACAAAAACATTCAATACTCCAGTTGCACCTCTTAGAGATGTAAGCATCAGGAGACCTGTAAGAAATATTTAATATCAAACGACTTGAAGAAATGAATAGAATTGAGGCATGCGAGCACAGGAATATAAATATCTCGGCAAGTTGAAATGAGCAGTTTGAATTTCAACTTGACGACATACATGTTATTAATTCTTCCAAAAAAAAAAAAAAAATGATTTTACTCGTTATAAACCATCCTTGTTGTATGATTACTATTTCTTGTTAATTTCAATGTTATGTGACCAGTAGTTTTAAGAGGTTACCTGTTAAATATTTTCAGGCAGACACAGATAAATCTCCTGTTTTATTTAAATAATCGTATTACAGAAGGTGAGAACATTATTAGTACCATCGGTTTCAAATACATTTTGAAACTGTAACAAAGGCCCATGTCCGAACTGTGTAAAAGTCACATTTCAGGTTTGCATTTTTCACGCTTCTCCAATTCTCGACATCTCAATTAACCATTTATAAATATTAGCAATACAAATTGATTGCCGAAAGTAACATATTCGGAAATAAATTGAAATCCATTTGAATGTTTGCCTTCAACCTGGCGTAAATTGCATATATACTTTTGATTTGATGAGGTCTTCGTAATAAGTAAACGTAAAAAAAAAGAACATTCACAATTACTCCTGCGGGGTGAGGATAGTCTACGAGTAAGCAAGCCTGACTACTACACTGGAGATTGAGTTTACAAAACGGTTAAACACAATCAGTATTCAAAGTCACATAAAAGAGCTGTGTACATTTATAGTAGTCTTATATATATATATATATATATATATATATATATATATATATATATATATATATATATATAGACGAATATAGACGTCTATATATATATATATATATATATATATATATATATATATGCATATATATAGACGAAGTAAGCCAAAACAAGGTGTATCGATTGGGGTTCGGTTTATAGTTACATTAAAAAAGTGCATTAATATACCTGAGACAGAAAGCTGTTCAAAATGTTGCCCACCTATTTTAGCTCATTCTTTATATATATATATATATATATATATATATATATATATATATATATATATATATATATATATATATATATATATATATATATATATATATATATTTATATTAATATATATTTCTATCATGATATATATTATGTATATACATAATTAATATAATATTTATGTCATAATGCATATATATGTATACATATATATTATGAAATGAATATAAAGGTGTACATTGTAATGATATATATATATATATATATATACATTTCCGTGTATATATCATATATATATATATATATATATATATATATATATATATATATATATATATATATATATATATATATTCAGATTTGTGCATACCCAGAGAAAGACGGGAGTAACAGTACATACACATAAAAAGGAAATCAAACTTTTAATTATATGTAGTTTTCATTTGAAGGCTTAAATAGATTATACATATCGAAGTAGATTAAATATATATATATATATATATATATATATATATATAGATAGATAGATAGATAGATAGATAGATATACGTATATACATATGTATAAAAATATATTATACTCACAGGCATACAGAGACAAGGAAAAGATCGAAACATATTTAAACACATACTATATATACATATATGTATATATGTATATATATATAAATATATACACATATATATGCATATATTTACATATATATATGCAAACACACACATATATATATACACAAATATATACATATAATTATATATATATATATACACATACACACACATACTAGAATTATTGGTTTTATATGAATCATACAGATATATATGATATAAAGAACACTTCTACGTTTATATACTTTACCTCTATTATTCCGTATATATATATTTTTTTCTATATACATATAAATATATACATATATACATATATATA
>NC_136516.1:51746176-51748676 GCF_053919585.1 Euprymna scolopes
TCATTAAATTCTTGAAAAAAGTGCATTACAATTGCTGGTGACAATATAGAAAACTTTGCTCTCTAGCGTACAATATTGCTCGTTTTAATGGTACAAAGCCCGTCTTCGTAGCTCTTGAACATTTTGAGATTTAAACAAATAGGACGGGGGTATTTGTAAACCAAAAAAAAAAAAAAACAGAAAACAAAAAGGTTCCTGGAAACGATGAAAGTGTGGTATCTGTTTGATGCTGCACTTGACTTTTTTAACTTCACTTTTTTGGTCTCGGTTAGTGGAGGAGAAATCCTACATGACTGATAAATGGTTATCTTTTAAATTTTTTTACAGATCAGAGTGCTCCTTTCTGAGAAGCTGGTTTTCCCTCACATTAAAAACCGACCTTGTGTCAAAGTTTTCCCACGTAGGGAGGCAAGTTGATTAATATATATATATATATATATATATATATATATATATATATATATATATATATATGTATGGGTGTGTGTGTGTGTGTGTATTGTATTTAATATAATATAATTTATATATATATACATTATCTATATAGAAAAAATGGCTCCCTTCGGTCTTGACAGACTATAGATACCCACTGTAAGGGTGCCTGCGCTTGAGATTTTTGTGGCAAGACTTGCGCAATCTTCAAGCACACCCCACCTGAGTTGACATTGTTTAATACTAGTGGCAAGTAGAGGTTCAGGACAACTGGAAACAATGCCAAGATATGCGGAAAGCACATACAATGCCTAGAATTGGTATTAACCAGTCTCAACGTTGCTTAACTTCGGTGATCTGACGACGAGAACTGGTGTGTCAACGCGATTATGTCGTACATATACTACACACACATACACACACACCACACACACACACATACACACACATTTTATAGATAGATTGAGTTCTCTAATAGTAAATACTATATATATATATGTGTGTGTGTGTGTGTGTGTGTGTGTGTGTGTGTGAGTGTAGTATTTAAAAGGCTCTATGTTTGTCTGTCTGTCTGTCTGTCTGTCTGTCGGTCTCCATATTTTCAAACTATCTCTTCTGAAATTGAAAGTCGCAGGGCTGGGCAAGTGCTCAAATTATTATTATTATTATTATTATTATTATTATTATTATTATTATTATTATTATTATTGTTTTTGTTGTTTTTTTTATTGACCGTTCATTTATGGGACTTTAGACGGTTAAAATAGTTTTTAATTGGTCAAAATTGAAAAAATCGTTACGCATTTTGTATAGTTATCCTGTTTAATTTTTAATTTTTATTTTTTAATCAGTTTCTATGCGTGTAACGTTGATAATGTGGTAACGTCACCAGCTTTGAATGCTACATAGTCGCTTTCAGTTGCGATTCTAGCTGATGGCGCCCAAATACTTTTTTTTTTCTTTTGATATCACGACTCCATACTACTAGCAGGTCACCCGGCATTGCCCGGTCGTAAAATAGGCTTAAATATTATATTTTGGTTAAAGCAGATTTCGTATTTAGCATATTATATTGGACCCAATATATATATATGATAATTTAAAAAGATTTTAAAAAAAAAATGCTCATGCGCCATCTCGATTCGAATCTAACACGCTTAGCTTACGATTTACTTTTTCCTTATGCGTTAATGCCTGAGCTATGAAAACATGTTTGCTGCAAGGCTAACATTTAAAATATTAACAAATAGCTATTACGTTATGCATGCATATTTGATTAACAATCGTCCTATTTTTCCTGGGAAATTCCATTTTTTTTAATTTTCAAGTTTTTTCCACCGATTGTCCATGGATAAAACCCTAATATGAAGTTTCGTATGAGTTTGAATTCCTTTATATATTAAGTTTCATGTCTGTAGGCCAAACTATGACAGAGGAGTTTGGTAGGCATTTTTTAAACAAATATTAATACGTATAAATAAAAGTATATAGAAAGAGGTTTTCTGTTTCCTTTGACCTTTTTACGCAAATATTATGCAAGTATAAATCATGTAGAATATCTGCATGAATATAATTACACATAATAGTTAACTAAAGATGATCATCCCATAAGAAAACAGAAACACACTAATACGGAATTAATGTAAATGAAAGTTTAAAAGAATATGCAAATTAGCTAGATTTTTTGCTAGTGAATGAAATTCCACGATCCATGTA
Organism: Euprymna scolopes; assembly: GCF_053919585.1. NCBI lineage: Eukaryota > Metazoa > Mollusca > Cephalopoda > Sepiida > Sepiolidae > Euprymna > Euprymna scolopes. The sequence goes on from NC_136516.1 coordinate 51,748,325, forward strand.
GAACTCTGTCTATATATATATATATATATATATATATATATATATATATAGAGAGAGAGAGAGAGAGAGAGAGAGACAGAGAGAGAGACAGAGAGAGACAGAGAGAGATATAGATAGATAGATAGATAGATAGATATAATACGATTTATATGAATACACATACATACAGATATATCCCATTGTATATCCGACATTTTTATTGGCATTTAAAAGTAGAAAATTAAATGTAAGTAGAGTAATGTTAATAAAGCTTATATATGAAAGGTTATATGTCTGTTTGCCTGCCTCCATATTTTCAAACTTTATATCTTTTCCGAAACCAAAAGATGAAGAAGGAGGTCTCAAATTATTG
>NC_136516.1:51768676-51778676 GCF_053919585.1 Euprymna scolopes
CTGCACTTAAGATTCCCGAAAGGATGAAACACTAGTGTCTGTAGGTATTTAATTATTATAATATGTATATATATATATATATATATATATATATATATATATATATATATATATTGAGAGCGAGAAAATTAAAGAAATATATATATATATATATATATATATTCTTGTATAATATTATATATATATATATATATATATATATATATACCGTATACGTATTTATATATTTGGGGGTCATACCAAAATAAATATTCCTATTTTTTAATTCCGCGTTAATGTATCAGTTGATTTTGCAGATTACATTGTTACAATGACTGACCATGTATTCATGACCTGAATTTTTTTTATCTTCTGCTGCAGCTATTGGCAATGTAAGAGTGCCTGAAACCACCTATATCATGGATATGCGTCAGAAGCAGATATGCGTCATTTAATTCCAGGCAAAACATGTATAATAATGATTACGTAGAAAAATATATTCTGGAGCTCAAATGATTGCTTTTTTAATGGTATCACTTTCGTTTACGTAGTGTTATAATGTTATCGAGCTTCTATTAATCAAAAGATTAGTGCACATAAAAGCTGAAATATTATTGAATAAACACATTTCTCCAATATATATATATATATATATATATATATATATATATATATATGTATATATATATATACATATAGATAGATAGATAGATAGATAGATAGATATGTGTGTGTGTGTGGGTGTGTGGGTGTGGGTGTGTGTACTAATTAAATTGTCTCTCTCTCCGTGTCGGTCTGTGTGTGTACATTTCTCTATCAAATTACTATGCCAATTTTCAGTCTAAAAACTCGGGATTTGGCACAAGGTGTATTGAGGTTTATGAAAATCTTTTCAATCCGTTTTTGACCAGAAATTTTCCTGACGAGTTGTCTAAGTTTAACGATTTTATCTTTAACACTCTACCAAACTCCTCTGTCATTGTTGGGTATAAAAATTTGAAATTTGAGATAAACGGTATTTTGAAATGGACCAAACTTTTTAATTTGATTTGATTCCAAAACGATAAATGTTATGGGGTCAAAATTGGGGTAAATTAAAAAAAAAAAAATTGACTATGCGGTCTCTACAAAATTACTCAGTTAAGTTTTGGTCTAAACATTTGAAATTTTACAGAAAGAGTATTTACGCATGCAGTAAGCTTTTTAATCAGTTTTTTTCGCGAAAATTTGACTGCTAAAATGTCAAAGTTGAAAGAGTTGCCCTTAGCAAACTCTACCAATTTTCTCCGGCAATTTTGGGTCTAAACACTTGAAATTGTATTTGTAGATTACCTGGACACGAGTCAAACTTTTATATATATATATATATATATATATATATATATATATATATATATATATATATATATATATATATGCATATCAAGTTTGGAACAGTGCATAGGACCTCAAGCAAAGCCGGGCTGAACTGCTAGTATATATACATACATACATACATACATACATATATATATATATATATATAGCTGAACTGCTAGTATATATACATGCATACATATATATATATATATATATATATATATATATATATATATATATATATATATATATAAGTATATAACACGTGCTTGGCACAGCGGAAATATGTATTTTTTTGAGTACCACATCATAACAAGGAAACAGATAAAAATATTAGAAAACCATTTTAAAGGCCTTTTTGTCTCCTACGTTAAAAGAAACATTAAAAATCAAGAACTCAAATGATGAAATGATCCTTCCAGACGGATCCATAATTACCATATGCCCTATCCGGAAAGTCATCAACTTTTAACCTCTATTATTACATTGTTCTTGCATACGCCAAGAATAATAAATTTCCTTAATGCAATCCTTATGGATAGGATTATGTTAAAGAAATTAACTATTTTGCTATTTATTTACATGTATACGGTGGCCATCGACATAATAAATATATAAAGAAACAGCGCTGAAAATAAAAGCAAAATGTTTTAACTGCCGAAACAAAGAGACAATAAAAAACAGTGTTTTCTGTCTCTTTGTGCAGGAGTTTTGCAGAATAACCTGACATGATTACAATTTACTTGATTCTTACCAAAACTTAAGACTAATGTAGTATTGAAGACCAAACTTAGATTCCTTCAAAACAGCTATACATTAGCTCATACAAGGATTGGTGAATTTTCTGTTAGTGATGTGTCGTCAAGTAACTTGGATACTCAACAGACCAGGTGCTTTCTTGACTCGAAACCCAGTAAAATTAATATCCACAATATAGAGTGCTTATAATATAGAAAACTAGAATTTTCTCAATCATTTTAAAAACGATCGTACTCTAAATTTCGTTTTGTTTTAATTATTGGAGTTAGAAACTAATATAAATATTGTGTTAACTTTATTTATCTGAGCTCTGTCTCTATCATATATATATATATATATATATATATATATATATATATATATATATATAATAAATTCCACAGCCAAACAACGTCGCAGCCCACAAGAGCCATGACAGTCAAAGAACTGGAAGTCCAAGACTCGAGTTTCGCCCGCGTTTGGGCTCATCAGTTAGACTCATCCGAACTCAGGATTCGAAACCAGAGCCTCTTGCATGCAAGGCAAGCACTCTACCAACTGAGCAAACGCCCTGCACACAAGAATTTCTATTAACCAACACAGATCAAGCAAACCGCGCCGAAATCCGACTGTGAAATGAACCTACTTCGTCTCAGCAAGGAACGCGGTCATCCAACCAGCTAATAACCCCAAGTCAATGTCTCACAAGTAGGAGTTTTAACTCGAAAGGACGATGCCATCCAGCAATGCTAACCAAGCGAGCAACTTATGATAGGATTTTCAGAATGTGACTCGAGTCTTGGACTTCCAGTTCTTTGACTGTCATGGCTCTTGTGGGCTGCGACGTTGTTTGGCTATGGAATTTATTATATACAATCTCTCACATTCTGAAAATCATATATATATATATATATATATATATATATATATATGTATATATATATATGTGTGTGTGTGTGTGTATGTGTGTGTGTGTGTAGATATCAATACAGGATGCGGCTTAAGTAACGCCCTTTTTATGAGTGTAACAAAATTAGCCCTTGTTTAAATATCTTTTATTTTTTAATATGAATGAGATTCTAAGGTAGATAAAAGCAAAAGATATAAAACGGTTGTTACTTTCGCCGAACCCCGTATGTGTATAGTCATCCGAAGGTAGAATGTTTCGCTGTACAGCAGGTCTTCAGCGCGGCTAATCTTGCAGCGACCTAAAGCCAGGATTGAAAATCGACCGCCTAGGCACGTGTCGGCGCTTGTATTATCGTTACCTTATTTGGCTGCTTGGTAAGATTGTCTGAAACTGGAAGAAGTAAGTAAATATATAAATATATGTATATGTGTCTGTGTTTGTATTTACACACATAAATACACACACATATATATACACATGTATACACACATATATATGCATATATATACACAATATATATATATATACCCACATACATATACACATATATATATACATATATATACACAGATATTTGTACATGCACACACATACACACATATAAACGCACACACACACATATATATATACATACATACACACATATGCACACATAATTATATATACACACATATACACACATACATATATACACACATATGTACACACATACATATATACACATACACACATCTATCTATATATATACATATATATATATATAAATAGATATAGATATATATCTATATGATTATAAAACTCAAATGACCTTGTAAGGGTGTCGTAACCCAACATCCGCTTTACGACTTCCGGTTGCGCATGCGTAGATAAATATAAAGGCATAACAGCGTAAACAAATGGGTAAATCGCCGTTGTAAATTTCTCTAATGTTTGTCAACGTGTTAATGTAGATTTATTTGTAAGAAAACTTGCGTTAAAATAACTTAAACTTAATACGGAAATGAACGATGTAAAAGAAAAGCAGACAGTATTAACAATTGTTTCTTTGGATAATTTAAACGCGAACAAAAAAAAAACGTACTCAGTAAAACAATACGTTTTATTGTCGCGTTGATTATTTATTTGTAACGAAAATTAAAAAAAAAAATCATATTTTCGGCGCTCTTTATTTATGTAGGTAGTGTAAATCCGAAAACATTTAAAAAAAAAAAGTTACATTTTATTTTCATTTTCTCTTTAAAAAGCCATTCTTAACATGGAGAGAGTGTTTTTTTTGTTTTTTTTAAAACTATTCTGTACTTTCAACTAACAATATCATTTAAACAGATATATGAAGATTTGAATTTACATTATAGTATTATGCAATCTGTTCAGTGCACATTTACATATAAGTATGGCGAACAACTTATAATTCAATGACTGTAAGTTTTTTTTTTCATTTTAATATACTTTCATAGAAATGTTTCTGTTATGTCACAAAAACTATTTTCTTTACGTCACAAGTGTCACGCTTATACATTAATTCCATAGCTATCATACTGAGCCCACGGGTTACGAATAGTCTAGTATATATATAAATAATTCAGAACCTAAAGATAATCTCTTTTTACTCATTATATCTCCCCTTTGCTCTCTATACATTTACAGGCTAATGTTCACAATATCCATTTTCGTTTATAATGAATTATTTCAATTTAAAAAAAAATATGGCTTTCTTTATTACATTCAATTGTTAACAGACACAATAATTGACACACACACGCACAGACATACACACAGACAGACACACAGAGACATATATATATATATATATATATATATATATTAAATTGTAATTCAATGAATTTTAAAAAAAATCTCTCATTGAAATGAAATGAAGTGGTTGAGTTTCATATCAAATAATCTCTATTATTCTAAGCAAGACAAAGAATGCTTTAGAAAATTAATCTCCTTAACCTATAGAGTTTCGATGTCTACCATCTCATCAGAGGAGAGAAAATATTAGCAAATAGTTATAAAGGTATGCACCCTATTTGCTAAAGTCAGTGAGACATGGAAAGTCAAAGTGAAAATAATGCATTTATCAGAAGTCTTGTATCAGGAGGATTTGTAGAAAAAGGATATGAATGTTTTTGTAGATCCAGCTTGCTTGGTAAAATCCATGTTATACATACTTGCTTGGTAAAATCCATGTTATATATATATATATATATATATATATATATATATATATATATATATATATATATATATATACAGAGAGAGAGATAAAGAGAGATAGATAGATAGACATGCAGATAGGCAGATAGGCAGAGAGAGAAAGAAAGAGAGAGAGAGAGAGAGAGAAAGAGAGAGGGAGATAGAAAAAGGAAGATATAGAACCCGAAGCGAGAGTGATAGATGCTGTAAAATATGTGAGCGGGGAGGCAAGCGTCATATAGCGAGAAAGGGTCAGTGTGATAGATGTTTTGAAACAAATGTATCATTTAGTGAGTTCATTGGAAATTACACATAATGAAAACAATAAAACTCAAACAAATATTTCTTCAAACATATCTCAATCCCCAAACTGATCAATGTCGTAGCTTAAATTGTGTGCATTTATAATAGATAGAAAAAAAAAGCCTTAGGAAAACAAATCTTCACTAATTCAACTTATATCAGTCTGATTCTCTCTGTCTCTCCCTCTATTTCTCTCTTAATCCTCTCGTTCTCTCTCTCTCTCTCTCTCATATATATATATATATATATATATATATATATATATATATATATATATATATTAAGTAATGTGATTTATAATTATCTATCGAGCTTATTATATATCTAAATTACAACGAGCACTTTCTATTTCCTGTATTTTAATTAAACTAGTAATTTCACTGTTACATTAAAATGCACTCAGCTCTTTAGACTATTGTTCTAATCTCCTTTAAATTTATATATATATATATATATATATATATATATATATATATATATAATATACATATATATACACACATAAATATATTATTCTATGTAAATATATAAATCTCTATATAATTCTTTATATATATAAAATTATATATATATATATATATATATATAGATAGATATATTTGTATATACATACTTATATATATATATATGTATAATATATATAAAATGCTATATGTCTGTCCCTCTGTCTCTGTCTCTGTTTGTATGTCCGTCCGTCCGTCTGTTCGTCTTTACCCATATTTTCAAACTATGCTCTCCACAACTAAAAGTTGCAGATCGATGCTAAAATGATTAGATTTTTACGGATCCATCTTTTATGTGTCTTTAGTCGCTTAAAATAGTTTTTAAGGGGTCAAAAATAAGTTAAAATTAAAAAAAAATCGTTAGTACATTTTGAACATTCATCTTAGTTTATTTTTTTAAATTTTTTACCAATTCATATGCATGTCACGCTGGTACAATGATAACGTCACCAGCTTTGCATACTACAATTTGTTTTAGGTTTCGAGTTTGGTGATGCCACACAAATACTTTTTTTTTTTTTTGCTTTTGAAATTACGACTTAAATAATACATACGAAATTTGGTCAAATTAAAATATATTTAAGCGTATGTTACGTGCGGATATATATATATATATATATATATATATATATATATATATATATATATATATATATCTGTGTGTGTGTGTGTGTTGTTTTGAAAAAAAAAAACGAATGAAATTATGAAATAATCAACGTTTCGTCCCTATTTCAGAGGACATCTTCCGGATATTGAAATAGGGACGAAATGTTGATTATTTCATTCGGTTTTTCTGTTTTTCAAAACAACATAACGTCAACCATCGCTGGTATTTTTATTTTATTTTCATACATACAGTTATATATATATATATATATATATATATATATATATATATATATATATATATATATATATATATATATATATATGCCTGAATCTTACGTGAATCGAAACCGATACCACAGGAGTGCGCGTTTGTGCACGCACTCGCTTAAGATACGCTGGAATTTGAATTACATAAATCTAGGAAGATTTCCGGTGAATTCAAATACTAATTATATGGACACCTGAAACATGTGCCATTTATTTTTCATTCTTCCGAATTATATTTAATTTTTGCACAAGTACGTGTAAAAGAGCGTCTCTTATTTGAACTCATTGAATGGTTACGAAAGGGATTTGTTTTTCCAAGCGAAACAAAACTTGCTATGAACGTGGATGCTCGTTAATAAAAACTTTCGCAAATATATAGCTCGCTGCCTGCATTTGTACGTGTGTGCGTGCTTGCTAGGATATGTGAGTGTGTGTCTTCAGCGTTGATAACACCTCTGTGGCATATTGACATCGTTATGGGGCACTTGCTTCTTATGCTTATCTTCCGAGATTTTGATTATAAAAAAATATGAACACTGATTATGAATTGTACATTCTTTAAAATTCTGTAAGATGTCTTTATTTAATAATTTTGACATAAAATAATATCATATTAATGTTAATGGGAGCGGGGACTTGCTTGTAAAACACTCTCTCTGCAAACTCCCTACTTTATATATATATATATATATATATATATATATATATATATATATATATATATATATATATATATATATATATATATATATAACAAACACCGACACACAAACAAACAGACAAACACACACAAACGCACACACACACACAAACACACACAGACACACACACACACACACACGTCGATTTCGTCGTATGAGCTTCTGCCACAACAATTAAGTTGCTCTGAAATCCACACAGATTTGTTTATAGTGGTAAAGACCTTGCGTAGAACCAACCACACCTTTTTGTATTACTGCTAACCTTTGTCAGTGGAGTTGACGGTCACAGGATAGAGTATACAGTATACCGCAAGTTTTTTTTTTTAAATCAGAGTTTCCTTCTCCTAGATATCTTAACGAAGAAAGGGGGTGCATTTCTTCCAGTGAACTTCAGGGTTCATTTTGCTTGTATGGCTTGTTAGATAAAAATGAATAACTCACAACATATATAAAATAGTGCCCAATAACAAGTAGAGCGTTTATTTATTTAATATGAAATATTAATTAGTTAATTTAGTTTTTCCTCTAATCTTTTAATTAACAAATATTCGAGCCGTCTTGTGATTTAACTAAGCCGTACGTACATATATGAAGCCAGAAATGTTTTGAAAATAAATTTTAAAAAGTCATCAGTAAATAAATTTGATGATATAATCAAGATTACAACTTTTTTTATTGTATTTTCATACTAAACAAATCACAGTGCCACTATCTAGGACATACTTTGTAGGTGTAGTATGGGGGGAATTGAGCAGCAAGATATTTGTTTACATTACACTTGAACTTCTGAATCAGCTAGGGAGGCAAGAACCCGGAAAGGAAATTCCAAATTCTAGGGAAGAAACCATTAGAGTAGAAGGCTTTCTTACATCTAGAGGCTTCTCCTATGTATGGGGTGGGATTTTGCTGCTTGTTGGGTGTGTCGGGAGTATTTACATCGAGGGGGGCACTTTCGCTGTAGTTCATCGTTGCAGCCTCTGTTAACATATGTTGAAGCCTAGCCGATAGTGCAGGATCTATTAGGTTTGCGAATCTTCTTCAAACCCTGTCGTAGAGGAAGAGACTAGTAGCAGATACACCGGCCCAAATGTTGAAACAATACTTTATACATGGCGAATGGTGGCCTTGTAGAGGTACAGGATACTCTTAGGCATAAGTAATTTTCTAGCAAGGTAGATAGTACCCGCCTTCTTTGCAACAGCTTCGGAGGTCCTTCTTCTAGTGTTTCTGCCATTATTATATGGATATATGTTAATTAGTTTTCCACTCATGTCTGTTATTTTATCTCAGAGACGATTTTACTGTGGAGGTCATTTATGAATATTAGGAATACAAAAAATGTCCAAGTTTCTACCCCAAACGTACACCCATATTTATATCATATTGTTTTGAACTACAACCATCGAGGACACCCTGGATTACTATTAAAGAAGCACACACACACACACACACACACACCCATATATATATATATATATATATATATATATATATATATATATATATTGGCATAAAGTTCTCAAATCAGTAATAGAGCAGTATCAAGACAGTAAGGACTCAATATCAGGTCAGAAACAATAGAAAAATACTAAACAAATAATAGTGGTTTAATTAATTCGAATATTTCTATTAACGAACTAAACTACAGTTTCCGTTTCCTGTCTTTTATAATTTGCGTGACTGCTTGTCAGCTTTTATAATATAAATCTTACATGTTTGTTTAAATATATGTATGTTTGTATGTCTGCCCAAAACTTTCGACAGAGGCGACGGATTCTCACGAGATTGGTATCATTTTAAAGCGCGCCATCTCGGACGACGAATATCGAAAAATGGGTCCAAAACATTAATTACTTCATCCTCAATTGTGCAGGACGGGGGGTCGATTTTTTGCGAGCCATTTCTGCAGGTCATCGTGTCGGTTGGATTGACTTTGCCTAATTTTAAAGTTCCGAACTTTCTGTTGCGTCATGGCGAAGGGGTAAGACGTCAGGTTTTCTTTCATTTTCTTTTCCGCCTTCGCTTCAAGGGCTCGAGCCTGCCTGTCCACTACCACTTTTTTTTTTTTTGCTCAAACAAAAAAAGTATCTCAAAATACCCAATTCTGGTCTATTATATAAATCTCACCTGTCTGTTTAAATGTATGTATGTATGTATGTATGTCTAAAATCTCGACAGATGGGTCGGAACGTGACGAAACCGATATCGTTTTAAACCCCGACAAATATCGAATAATTGGCTAAAAACATTAATTCTTTCACCCTCAACGGGGCAGTCTTCTACAAGGAGAGGTCGATTTAGTCGCTGATATTTTCGAAAGTCATTCCCTCTTTTCGCTTGATTAGCCTTAATTTAAGCCTTCGACATGTCCTGTTCGCGATGGGCGCAACGGCAAAGACGCCGCGTTTGTTTTTCACATGTTTTTCCTCCTT
>NC_136516.1:51788676-51791176 GCF_053919585.1 Euprymna scolopes
TATATATATATATATATTACAAGTCTCTATTCCAAATTCCAAGGTGTTCATCGTAGTGTTTATTTCTTAAGTTCTATTCTTAACAATACCTGTTTCATAGAGCAGAAACAATCATATAATTATTATGTAAATTTTTCAATACTTTCTGCCTTTACTTAACAGAACGTCAAGAACTCATTACATTTCAATGTAAGAGAAAAACAATTTGAGCATTACTTAACTTCCAAAAAAAATTCGAATAGTACTGGAATATGTTCATATTTACGCCATCTTTGATTTATCTTACTCTCTCTCTCTCGCTCATATATATATATATATATATATATATTATGCATATGCGTGCATATTTATGCATATATATATATATATATATATATATATATATATATATATATATATATATATATATATATATATATATATATATATATATATATAAAGCTGTAGGTACGCATATGTTGACTACAAATCAATATTTCGTCGTGTCGCAGCCTTTAATTTGACGGCCAGGCAATTTGTGTCACTATTGTGCTATTATTTATTAATTACTCGCACACATATCTACACACTCATATACACGCTCACACAAGTATATATAATACGTTTATATAAACACACACACACACACACACACACACACACACAGTAATCCAGGTTAAGTTTGTATCCACAGGGCAAAATATCTGCAGTTTTTAAGTAATAGTTCTCAATAATTAATAATCTACTTTTAATAAAATGTCGTGTTTTTTTATTTTTTTTATCTAAAACTCGCTCGCCTATCTGATCACAAGTTCATGGACATCGCAAAAAAAAACTTAGAAATACGATAGTGAAACCATAGTTATTCTAAGTACTATAAATAAAGGGTAAAGATCGATCTCATTGAGATATGATTACAAAGGTAAGCGTATTCAATTTATGTTCAAATGAACGATTCAATATCTTTTCTGATTGAGATTTATAACAATTGTAAATAAATAATGAATGTATTTATCTTTACAGTAAGGAAAACAGTAATATACGACTGAAATATCAATATCATTTACACACACACAACAACATGCACAAACAAAGTTACACGTACATTTACACACAAGCACATATGTATGTATAATGTATACATATATAGATATATACATGTATATATACATGTATATATATATATATATATATATGGATAGATATAAAGATATACACTATATTTGTGACTGTCTCCTTTTAATTTTCTATATAATCTCTCTCTTTATATATATATGTATATATATATACATATATAATTGCATATATATACATATATATATACACATACACACATGCATAGATATATATATATATATATATATATATATATATATATATATATATATATATATATATATATATACATACAGCATGTATATAGAAAGTGAGCGAAAAAGGAAGAGAGGATGAAGGCGTGGGAAGCGAACCTGACAGATTGATCGAAAGGAGGACTTCGATTAACATATGTATAGTATTGTGTTTTTATATCCGTCTGAAGAAGCTATATAGTATTCTGAAACGCTATATGTAATGTGTGAAATTATTTCCGCAAATTTTATATTTATTGCTACGTCATATATATATAACTGAGGAATTTTCAGTTAAGTTTGATTTCAGGTTTCATCGTAAAGAAATTCTATATATAATATCTAATTCTGATTAGAACTTTGAACAGTAGATAGATAGATTTATAGATAGATAAACCGATAGATAGATAGATAGATAGATAGATAGATAAAATTATACCTAATCATTAGTGGCAAAGCTGCGATAAAATTATTTCATATAAGTCATAAACGCTGTAATTTCAGTAATTATTTTTTGTGAACAAATTAATAACCGATACGACATCTTTAAATAGCATTGATATTGAACTGCTTTTTTTCTGTACTAAGAGCCAATAATTGCTGAATGTAGTATGTTTGTGTAAAACTCATATTATATATTGTATTTTTTTAACGCGATTAAGTCGCAAATGATTTTGTAAACGAAAAGAAACTGTTTTTGATATATTTCCTAATTGTATTTCTTTTCAATAATTCATGTAGCCAAATAGCACATGGAATTCTACTACGCTGCGACTACATCAAATCCTTTGAACACTTGCCTCTTTTGAAATCAACAAATTTCGTGTCGATGTAAAACGCAAGTGAGTTTAAAACGCGAACGGACTGGGGTTTTATATAGACCCGAAACGTTTTTTTTTTTTAGACCCCCCCACACTTCATCATTTCCTATTTTTCGTTTTTTTTTTTATTTTAGTTTATTTTTATTTAAATTCTTCCTTTAGACGCTACAAATGACGACACCCGCACACAATTCACGACGGCCGCGAGCGGCGAAGACGGGGAGGATGCAAGCACACGTGCGCGTGTGTCTGTGTGTTTGCTTTTATCTTTCTCTTGCACTTTGGGCGCGGGTGGGTAAAAAATTCCAGATATCTCTGAATCCTAACGCTTTCATACTAAAACTTTCGATC
>NC_136516.1:51793676-51863676 GCF_053919585.1 Euprymna scolopes
TTGTACCTTTATTTTTAAAACCTACAGTAAAAACATTTTGTTTAACAATTTTCATGCCTTGGATGAAATGCTTTTCTAACACACACACACACATATATATATATATATATATATATATATATATATATATATATATATATATATATATATATATTGTTTTAAAATGTAATTATCCACTGACAAGTGTTTCGTCGTCTACGAATCTTCAAAGAGCCTGAATTTAGCGAGATTCGATATCGGGACCTCATGTTAAGAAGCCTATATATATATATATATATATATATATATATATATATATATATATATATATATATATATATATATATATATGGCGTTACAACGCACTTTTATTTCCCCTTTTTTATTTCTTTTCTTTTATTTTCTTCTCACCCATCTTACATGCCATTAGCTTAATTTATTTTGAATATCACGTGATGCGACCTCCTGATTAATTTTGCCCTGAAAACTTCTGTAAAATTTTCATTACGGACTTCGATTTTGTATAAGCAATATCGCCTGAAGAGAACTCTACTGACCGAAACATGCTCATAAATGTGTAGCGACATATAAACGTTTATGTAAAACATAATATATATATATATATAATATAATTTAAAGGATATTAGAACAATAGTCTAAAGAGCTTAGTGTATTTTAATGTAACAGTGAAATTACTAGTTTAATTAAAATACAGGAAATAGAAAGTGCTCGTTGTAATTTAGATATATAATAAGCTCGATAGTTAAAATGTCCTAGAGCTAGTTCAATATTAAGTAATGTGATTGATAATTTAAAAATCAAATTATAATTAAATTAAAAATCCATTTCATAAGAAGGAACAATAACAAAATCAATTATCTGTACGATCGTTTCGGAAAACAATGCTTTTTATTGTGGTATACATCAAGTTATGTACAATAATTACATATAGTTTTTTAATAAGCAAGGTCTCCTCGTCAGCAAATTTTGAAGGGTTTTTATTGAATTTAAGAATAAGATAAAAAGCTATAGCAAACATCTAAATGAATATTTTAACCATAGTTCCTGATTTCAAAAAGCGAAAAATTAAAAGATTCATCTGCCTTACTTTTAATGCTAGGTTTATTTATGGTGTCTTTTAAATTCAATAAAAAACCCTTCAAAATTCCCTTTGTGTAAAACGCCAGTGTTTTACACAATAACAGCAACGTCATCATTTTGTGTGTTTACTATTTCCAGTGTCGATTTCTATGGATGGGCATTATCGCTGTAATCGTTAATGGAAGTAACGTTTTTTTTTGTTTCTTTTTGCTATTGTTTTTGATATTTACGAGGGCGTGCAATAAGTAATGCCCTGTCACACTTCCAGTTATCTGACCTATCTAAAATTTTGCATGCGCAATGATTTATATCTCTACGGGTTATGTGGCAAATTACAGCTCTGAACTAATTGTGGTTTCTGTTTTATAAGTGTTTGAACTGAGTCAGGTGTGAAATGGAGCCTGTTGAATATCGAGCAGTGATCCGGTTTTTGTATTTGAAAGGACGCACACCGCAGGAGACTTTTGATAAAATGAAAGAAACTTATGGTGATAAGGACCCATCATATGACCTTGTAAAACGCTGGCATCATGAATTCAAACATGGCCGGAAGTCTGTGGAAACAGTTCCCAGACCTGGTCGCCCCCCTTCTGCTATTGATGAGGCATCTGTCCGTCAAGTTGAGGCTGCCATTTTGGAAGATCGGCGCGTTACTATTCGCCAAATTGCCCAAGATGTCAAGATAGGTACAGGGTCTGTGGAAACTATCATTCATAACCATTTGCATATGCATAAGGTATCTGCCAGATGGATTCCCAGGTTGCTCACACCATTCCAGAAGCGAGAACTCGTCTTGTGCTCGAGGATGAATTTGGAAATATGCCAAGAAGATGAGTCAAAGTTTTTCAAAAGACTGATTACACAGGATGAACCCTTGGGCCATCACTATGATCCAGAGACCAAAGCTCAGCCAATGCAGTGGAAGCACTTGGACTCACTACCTCTAAAGAAGGGAAGAGTGCAGCCCTCCGCTGGCAAGGTAATGCTCACAGTCTTCTGGGACCAGGACGGAGTAGTGATGACAGATTTCCTTGCAAACGGTACCACAATTACAGGAGCCTATTATGCTTCACTTTTGAGGAAATTAAGGGAAGCTATCAAAATCAAGAGACGGGGCAAGATCAGCAAAGGTACCCTCCTCCTGCAGGACAATGCTCCGGTTCACAACTCGCATGTCGCCAGATCAGAAGCACGGGGGTGTGGTTATGAAATCCTTCTCCATGCTCCCTACTCTCCTGACCTTGCACCCTCTGACTTTCACCTCTTCCCAGCCATGAACTTTTTTTTTGAAAGGAACGCGTTTCCCCAGATGATGCAGCCTTGATTTCTGAAGTCACGTCGTGGTTGGAAGACCAACTTGGGGTTTTCTACAAAAACGGTCTCCAGAGCAGCATCAAACGATGGGAGAAATGCATTAATCTGGGTGGTTCAGAGAAAGACTAATAACTGTGCCAAGTTTCGTTGCTCTATTGCTATAGGAAGTGGGTCAGGGGCATTACTTATTGCACGCCCATTGTACATTGTAAAATAAACAGATTTTTTAACGAACTACGCAGACAAGAGTTAATAAAATGAAATTGATTTTAACGTCTTCTGTTGACACTTATGTATTTAAAGACAGTTTTGCTTAAAGGTCTTCGTACTTAAAAAAAAAAAAAGGCGCAAAAAGTAAAGCCGACAATCTATGAATTCAAATATTCAAATCAAAACGACTTCTTTTAAGGCCGATTTTGGATTTCCGACTTTTAGTATATCACGAGCCATATATGAAATTATATGAATATATTTTTTTTAATATTGGAAACCTGTTTAAAATATGTGTTTAAACGTCATATCTCGGAATAATAAAATTTAATGATAGTTTAAGCTTTGTAAAAATATTTCTTTTTTAGAATTTTTGTTGTTGTTGTTGTTATTGCATAATTATAAGGTGTTTATTTTTTTTAACATAATAATATTGATTTTATGTCCAATTTTATTTGCAACTTTATGTAATGAAATAAATAACGGGAATTTTATACATACACACACACATATATATAATATATGTATATATATATATATATATATATATATATATATTATACATTATATATATATATATATATATATATATATATATATATATATATATATATATAACTACTTTTTAATTATTTGATCTTTTCAGCTTTAAAAGTGTTTAAATTTTATGGACTTACATTTATTTTGTTTAGTTTCCGTAATATGAAATATAGGGAGTGGAGGGGTTAAACACCTAAAACATATTCCTTTTATATATTTAACAAAACCTACTTCTATTACGTAAGTTTATTTTAAAATGAATAAATATCTACAATTCAGAAAAATAAGACTATTTTTTTATTTTTGTAGATTTTTAAAACTTGGGTATATTTACGGCTTTAATAACATCACTCCATAGTAACAATGTTTTAAAGCGTCGTTAATGTAAACACGATTTTAGTCTCGCATTTTTATTATTAAAAAAAAACAAAACTTAGTACATTATTTCAAGCTTCCCTTTTTAAATGGTAAACACATAAGGATGATAATATTAAATTCAATTACAGTTACATCGTGTTAAATATGGCGGTGGGGGAGGTTTAAATTGTGGCGTTCGTTGGAGGGAGCTATCTATCTAAAAACAAAAGAAATGGGTATAAGGATCACAAAATTCTTATCAGCCGGGACCTGTGGCGTAATGGATAAAGTACTTGATCATAGTCAGTTGTAAGTTACACTCTTCTGACTGTTGGAAGTTCAATTCTCAATGCGCGTTACCCTCAAAATTCAATTACATAAGTCATTACCCAGTCATGTTTCAGGGAAGGAGAGCATGTAATGCTCATGTATATGCAATATTAGTGACAGAGTTTGCTAATTTTCTTATTGGTTTTGAAAAAGGACATTTTATCAACTATTTTTATTTATTTTTTTATTCAGTAACTGGGTTCTTGTCCTTGTTGAAAAACAAAAAGAAAAGAAAAATCCGTATGATACCTGTGATAAAACAAAATATCATATTCTAAATGTCATGTACATTTTTCCCATCTTGATATCAACATATCTCTAGATCTTTTCAATTGAAGAGAATAATGAAATAAAATAAATAAAAAAGACCTGTTGCAATATTTTTGGTATAATAATAAGAGTACGATTCTTGAAAATTGAAAGGTTCTATTCATAGACAGGGGGTGATAAGAACTGACCAATGAAATGGACCTGCACTTTGCTAGCAACCAATCAGAAATTGGAATCACTCCATAAACCATACTAGGTATTACAGAATTCTACGCATACCTTTTGCTCTTCATCTGCAAACTTTTACAATTCAACATTTCTACAGCTATCCAATAAGAAACCCTATTTTTCGTCTGTCTTAGCTTTTACATGCGTTGATTAAATCGGTTATATCAACTGGAACGTTGTGTAAATAATACGTAATATCAGAAGAGTATTCCGAATAACACGAATTTGATGTTATTAATTTATAATTTTATTGTCGTTATTTTTCCTATATATGCAATTAACATATTATATTAATATATTATATATTAAAGAAATGTAATAAAATGATGATAAATTTCTAAACATTTCTTAAAATATTTTTTCATTCATTTTTAAGAAAAATAATTTAAATGAAAATTTAGTTATAATAATGGCATATTAAACATATGTAATGTTAGTTAAACATTACAAAAGAATCTAGGCTGATGCATTTACCACTAGCCTCTCCTTCTTGGATAGGGTCCACTAAATGGTATGCAATCTAATAGGTCCCGACCCCTGTCCTATCGCCGTAATGTTTCATCTCTGTGCCTTTTTTATAAATATTTTAATGGAATGTGCACTGATGAACTAATTGCACTTGTGTCCTCCCCGGCATATAGACCCGCTTAGCAACAAAATCATACCCCTTCACTCTTGAGGTCCCTAAATGTGAGAAAGTTTTCTATTCGAATAGCTTCTTCCCTAGAGCGGCTAGACTTCGGAATTCCCTTCCTGCTACCTGCTTCCCAAAGTGTATATACAGACGTTCAATGCAACGTAAACCAACATCTTAATCTTTCTTACGCATGGCCCCAATTAGTATCCCCCTTACGTCCTAATGGTAGTGTGCCTTGTTTGGAGTGAAGGCGAGTAAAAAAAAAACTGCACATATTTACAACCTGATTAATAGCAATTGGGTGGCGGGTAGTTTTTCTCGTATAGAGTGAACATGAAAGTAATTCTCTTATTATAGTTGTGACTTCAGGAATGACTTTGGCTGTTCTGATACTACACTTGATCATTTTTTATCGTCAATAAGTGAAGAAAAAATCAATCTACACTTGGGAACTTTTATTTTGGATCCCAATCAACAGTGCTTATTTTGGGGAAAGCTTTATTTCCTCTATATAAACAAATGGACTAGTCGTCTAAATCTTCCCGTGTTGGGAGGTCAGTATATATGGATTATGCCCTTAATAAAGTTGTGCGCAAAGGAAGATCACAAAATATTAAGAACTAGAGGGGGTACCAGGGCGTTTGTAGGTGTGCGTGTGTGTGTAAGGGGTGGGTAGAAGTAATAACCTTGTTTCAATATTATAAAAAAAACGATGTTAATCTTCCTAAAAAAAAATCGGAAACACGAAAACCAAAAAAAAAAAAAAAAAAAAAAAAAAAAAAAACATCGAGCAAACGTAAAACTTCTTTAAAAAAGAAATCGGAACAACAAAAAGCAAAAATAAGGGGAAAAATGATGAACGTGGCCGGAAAAAACAAAAACAAAGAAACACAGCGAAAAGCGAGAAACAAAAAAGAAAATTCCATTCCAGTTTTTTAAAGCAACTAAAACAAAATAAAACAGAAATGATGTAGTATATGTTTATTTTATATATATAAAAAAAAATGGAAAGAATCCTTTTATTTTAGTGTATAAATGTTGAGGGAAAATGGTAAGTAAGCAACGTAAAAGTAAGCGTTAATTCCGTGGTGCGTTTCCCCAATAGGAAGCATAGAACGGACAGACAATGTGAAATTCCATTCCAGTTTTTAAGCAACTACGAATAACAGAAAACTGAAACCGGCGTTCGTTCGTAACTGCCCCTTGTGAACGATCACGCTACGGTGTAAATGGGTGGCGGGGAAAGAAGGAATTAAGTAGAGAGAGAAGATTTTACAAATCCACTGATATTTACCGATTTGGCAGGGAATTCTCAGCGGAAAAAATATAGGAATCTACGATTATCGAAGACGTGGAGAGGTAATATGTCTATAACACGCCCCAAGTATTGTGCTGCAGTATGTGCAGGTCATTTGCATGACATGTCTTTATTTTTAATCCTATTAAGGTCAAAATCAGAGGGGAAAAATGAGTTCATTTATATATATATACATACATATATATATATATATATATATATATATATATATATATATATATATATGGGAAATGAGTTAATTTTATATATACGGATAACTAATAACAAGACACTCCTCGTGGAAAGTGAATATTAAAATGGGTTGGTTTGGGCATACATACAACATCTAAAGAATATCTAGACACAGTTCCATAAGACTGCGGACCGCTTGTAAATTTCATACTCCCACGAAACTTGCTCCTTCGAAGGAAGCCGGTTCAACTTGCTTAGGGATAGTGCCGCTTCGGTCGTATTAAGGAAGCCTAAGCTGTACTGACGTCTAAAGGAAGTTGATCCTTAAAAGGCGTCCGAAGGGACATTTAACTCATAAATACAAACTAGAACTAGTTGAGATGAAATTAAAATAAAAGTCTGAGATTACAATATATCCCTGGCGACCGAAATTAACGTGACATTGCAGTAAAGCGTCAACCGCACCTTTAAATATAAACGAATAAATACAAGAGGGGACCCATTTCGCGAACTAGCAATAAAGTTAAACTGCTTTATTCAAAATTAATTGAACTCTACATAAAAGACGCATCACATTTTTCATATATTTCTCATGTGTATACGAAATCAGTTGAAAGTTAACTAATTTGCCTAGTGTATTTGGGTTAGGGGAATTTACTAAATCACTATTATTTGTTATTTCTAATGTGAAAATATGTATAATCTACTGCACCTCCTGACGCTCTCTATATATACTCTTAATTAAACTTCCCCCAAGTGAGCATTTTACATTTCCTTTCTTGACAAAGTCCGCACTAAATGGGCGAAACGTCGTCGAGTATTTAGGTTTTTCCACATTCGTTTATATATATATATATATATATATATATATATATATATATATATATATATATATATATATGTATATATGTGTATATATATGTATATATATACATATATATATATATATATATATATATATATACAGAGAGAGAGAGAGAGAGAGAGAGATCCGTAAAAAGACAAAATAAAAAATTCACTTTCTCTCTCTCATATATATATATATATATATATATATATATATATATATATATATATATATATATATATATATATATATGAGAGAGAGAAAGTGATTTTTTTATTTTGTCTTTTTACGGATCTATGTATATGAGAAAGACAATATCTTCATTCCAGCGACCACCAACGCATGTTAGCATAATTTATGTAAACGTTTCCGAGAAAGGGTTGACGGAGGAAGTAGAAAAGCTCGGTAGAATGGGTTGAAGTTCCCTTTTTTTAATGAGAGCTACGAAGAGGGTGTGAATGGTCCTGCGTTCGTGAAGCGAATATAGAGTTTGTAGAAGCGAAGATTCATTTTCAATTCAGTCGCGATCAGCATTGTCCCATATTGGGGAAGACTATGATTCGTCTCTCTGTCTCCGTATATGTTCATCTGACACCCCCCATATATATATATATATATATATATATATATATATATATATATATATATATATATATATATATATACTAGCAAGGAGATCCGACTTTACTCAATATTATATTGAATTAGTATCAACGAATGTCAAACTTCTAATATTGTATTGTCATCGAAATCGCCATTTTTCAATCAAATCGAGTTTGGGATCACACTCGGTAAAGCGAAAGGATGTTTATCTTGCCTCCCAGCAGTGACATATTCTAGAATACATTGTAAACTACATTGCACTGTAGAAAACCTAATGTGTATTTCATAAAAAAATATTTTCATATACAGGCTTGACTGAAAGTTTTACACGCAAAAGAACTGTGTCATGGTTAAACGTCTTAAAAATTGTGTTGAAAGTTTGCCGAGATGAGTAACATAGTTGAATCGTTGATTAATCTACGTCTTTATTTGCTGATATTTTTATATAAGTTTCCTTATATACATACTTACATATATACATATATATATATATATATATATATATATATATATATATATAGGGGAGAGGGAGAAAGATAAATCAAAGTATACACACACACACACACACACACACACACACATATATATATATATATATATATATATATATATATATATATATATATATATATATATATATATATATATACTTACCGATCTCTCTATTTCGCTATTCCTATATCTATTTACATATAAGTCACATGTAATAATACAAATCACTTATTCATCTACTTATTTGCGTATTCACAGGTGTCAGCATACACAAATATGCTCTCCTACCTCTCTGTATATATATATATATATATATATATATATATATATATATATATATATATATATATATATATATATAACACGCAACTCTTACGTAATCAAATTCATTTGATACATATTGTAAATTTATCAGCTTAAGGGAACTCGCAGTTTCCTGTATCAATTACAATATCAGATTTCTTCAATTCGCAAATATTTGGATGAGACTCTTAAGCCAAACCTATCTCAATATATAATGTATATAAACACACGCGTATATTTATATATATATATATATATATATATATATATATATATATATGCATACACATTTTATATATATATATATATATATATATATATATATATATATAACTGCATATATGTCTATATATAAATATATATATAAAGTTATATATAAAGGAATATACATATATATATATATAATTGTATATTTATATCTATACATAAATATATGTATATGCATATATATATATACGCAGAAATACACACACACACACACACACACACACACATATATATATATACATATGGAATAAATGACAAAAATTTATATTCCAAAATTAATGATGTTGACAATCTTATAGTTTATCCCTTTAAATCAATTGATTTATAAAATTCTTGACACTATCTGTTTCGTAGCGCAAAATCAATCACTTAATTATTATATCAATTAATGAATCTATTATGCTCTTAACTCATCAGAAGCAATAGCAACAATCAATCCGTCAAAAGGAATTAAAATGTGATTTGACATGATGAAAATCCAAAAATTGGAAGAGAAGCTATATATATATATAAATAAATATATATATATATATATATATATATATATATATATATATATATATATATATATATATACGACACAACCACATTTTTACATCGATTCTCCACAGATCACCGTAATTAAGTAACGTTGAACCTGGCTAACCATTTGTGTAGTCTAAGCGCGTTTGAGATCACGCCGAATCGTAGAATTTTCCAGGTTTGTATGTGAGGGCGCATTCATACACTGGGAGACATGCATCCCCAGTCTTCATTAAGACATATATCTAGGAGAAGCGAACTTTGATATGCTGTATAATGTGTCCTGTTGCAGTGATCTACCACGAAAAATGTAGCATTAATACTAAAAGTATGGTTGTTTCTTCACAAAGCCTTCACCACTATGAAAATATCAGCAGTGGTTTTCCGAACAATTTAGTTGTTGTGGAGAAACTCATATGTCGAAATCGACACGAGAGTCCATCATATTCATAAATATATAAACACACACACACACACACACACACACACACACACACACACACATATATATATATACATATATATATATATACTCACTTACAAACACACACACACAGAAACACACACACAGACACACACACATATATGTATGTATATATATATATATATATATATATATATATAATGTTTTTCAGTTGCTTTACATATACATTTATACGTCGCTTCATATTGATGTTTCGGTCAGCCAGTTAAAATAAATCGTAACTTTTCCAGCCAATATTGCTTATACAAAAGTAAAGTCCGAAATGAAAAAAATACTGAAATTTCCAGCACAATCAGGAGGTAGGGCCACTTGATGATCAAACTGTCATCACTTTATATATGTAAAAAAAAAGGAAGAACAACAAAAACAAGTCATTACGAACTTTACTTTGTGTATACAAAATCACCTTAAAAGCCCTTTAGCTTAATGTTATAGACTTACTGGAATATGCGTATGAATGTGTAGCAACATATAAATATTTATGTAGAATAAATCAAATGTATATTTTGCTCTATTTAGGTACTGAGAACTCTTGCATTAACCTAGTTAAAAATTTCTCCGTTGATTAACCTCTGGAAAACATTAACCTGGAATATATATATATATATATATATATAAATATATATATATATATATATATATATATATATATATATATATATAACCATTATATATATATAACCATTATATATATATAACCATTATATATATATATATATATATATATATATATATATATATATATATATATATATATATATATACTCGTTGTATATAACTGCTGTTTTCTAGAAATATAAAAAAACTGATAACATATTTATAAAAAAAACAAAATTAATTTTAGAAACTCTACTTCCACAAACTGCTTATTTTTTAAGAAATCAAGGGCGAAAATTGAACGTAATTGCACATGATTAATTCTCTTTAATTACTCGTTAAACTTAATCAATTTTCTTAGCCTCAAGTAATACCTGAAAGGGAATAAAATATATGCCTGCAATAAACATGGTAAATATTTTCTTGAAACAAAATGCTTGTCTATGTTTACCTACATGTTTATTAGTATTTTTAGGTGTGTATATATGAAAGTCATAACACCGAGGTTAATATTCTTATACAAATTAAACAACATTGTTTTACGGTGTGTCCATTTTTTCAGATGCTGATTAACGAGTTGTATTTAAACAGCTGTTTTCGCAGAAACCGGTAATACGTAAGGCTAAGCCACTCAAATTTGCATTATATCTATCTATCTATCTATCTATCTATCTATTTATTTATCTATCTATTTATCTATCTATATGTATGTATATCTATCTATCTATTTATCTATCTATCTATTCATCTATCTAGCTAGCTATCTAGTTATCTATCTATCTATTAATCTATATATCTATCTATCTATTTATCTATATGTCAGTCTATTTATCTATCTATCTATTTATCTATCTATCTATCAATCGGTTTTGCTCTCTCACACACACATGTGTGTGTGTGTGTACATTTTTAAAATTACATTTTCACCCCAAACAAGGTATATTGCCAGGAGGCTACTGTCAGGGACCTAAGTTGCAGGGTTTCTATGTAGGGGGGGGGTTTAACACCAATATGTTTGTTCACAGTACATATGAACTTCTGCATGTCAGTACAGTTGGGGAAGCAGGAAACTGGAAGAGAATTTCAAAGTCATGCAGTTCTGGAGAAAAAGCTATTAGAGTAGAAGGCTTTCTTACATCTAGGGATCTCAACTGTGTAGGAGTGAGACTTCGCTACTGGTCGGGTTTGTCGGGGGTATTTACGTCGAGGGATTATAACGGCTTGTAGTTCGTCAGAGCATGCACTATTTAAATACTTGTAAGAGAGGCAGAGGGATGCAACATTTCGTCGATGGGACAGGGGATTAAGCTTAAATGACAGTTCGGGACCTATTAGGTTTGCGACTCTCTTTTGGACCCTGTCCAGGAGCGAGAGTCTAGTAGCAAATGCACCATCCCAAATATGACAGCAGTACTCCATACATGAGCAAATGGTGGCTTTGTAGAGGTACAGGATATTTTCAGGCGTAAGGAACTTTCTAGCACGGTAGAGAGAGTCCACTTTCTTTGCAGCAGCCTTGGTAATGATCTCGGTGTACCTATTCAAACTCATGTTTTCTGTGAACGTTATGCCAAGGAGCTTGAACGAATTACCTTCAGGTAAAGTACCTCTAGTCATAGCTATTAGTGGTTGGTAAGGTTTTATATAATTATAAAAGGAAACGAGCTTTGTTAAAATATTTTCCAATTGTCTTTACAATTTTAATATAAACACAGTTTTCTTTACTCTATTCTTTAATACATTACAGAATGTTGAAATACTGTATACATAGTAATCTGCAAATACACCAATCATCTTAAGCCTTTCAAGATTATGTTTTTATTTTTGAAAAGTTTCTAATAAATTAGTATTCTCTAATATGTATTTGTTATGCGATACGTTCATCGATATCTGATGTCGATCTAATGCTGAGAAGGGAGACTACATATTGAAATATTTATTTGTAGAAGATATGAAAATTTAAGCAAACAAGAATCCAAGTTTGCTCAGCTGTACCGGAAAAATATCCAGTAAATAAAATGTTGTTTAGTAAATCGTTATTTTTTCCTTTTTTTTTTTTTTTTTGGATTTCCATACACCGAACATAGATATCACTAAAACACCGGCTCTAGGGCATAATCTTCATTTCGGTAACTTACTTGCCTGGGTGTGTTGTCGATAGGCTGAGATAAACTGCATCTCTCTCTCTCTCTCTCTCTCTCTCTCTCTCTCTCTCTCTCTCTCTCCTTCCCTCACACTAAGACACACACACACACACACACACACACACACACACACACACACACACACACAGTAAATCGAACTTACTAAGGGAGATAATCACTTCCAGGGAATAACGGAAAAATATCCAGTAAATAAAACGTTGTTTAGTAAATCGTTATGCATATTTTTTTTATTTTTTATTTTTTGCATTTCCATACACCAAACATGGATATAAAACGAGGGACCATGCATGTTTCACTTGTGTTTTTCGTTTGGGAAGATTAAATTCTCTTTCGTATGTCGGTATATTATATGTTCGTTCTGTGTGGCTTAATGTTCATACCTTACGAGTTCTACTCATACATTTAGCAATTCGTAGTAAATACTGAAAATTAATTCCTAAATAATTTCTTTATAAATATATTTTATAAATTCATGAACAATATATATATATATTGAAATAAATATATATTTTTATACCTAAAAATTCTAGATATTCATGCTTATGAAAGCATCAGTGTAGGGTGTTATAATGATGGCTAGTTGGGAGATTCGAATCCAGTAAACAAAGCCACTTTGAGTTCGCAGGCTAACATTTTGATTCGAGATCACCGGCGATTGTTTATGCAAGTTATCGATTTTTTTTTTTTTTTTTGAGGGTGGATATCAAAATAAAAATCTGTAGTAGATATTTCGTTTAAAAACGAGGCAAGATTCGTGGCTCAAAGACTGCTTAATCAGGTTGGGTTTCAACTCCACAAGCAACCACGTGAATCTTTCTCGTAAAGATAATTCATCTTATACTTGACTTTCTTGCCTATATACAAGCTTGCAACAATCTCACTTTTTGCTGAATTCTTCGGAATGTAACTTCTATCACATCTATTAATTGAACTATTCTGATTAGAAAAAGAAGGGAGATACTTTGGGATGTGCCGGATTCACAGAAATATTTTCAGTGAAAATAGATTTGCAGGTTTTATACTAAATTGTGAAAAAACGAGAGCTATTTTCATACGATGAACAAAATAAAATAAAATGAGAAAAAAGATAATTTACATATGTTCAAAATAAAAAGTTTACAGCAATAGGTAAACAGAATTTTCATTAATATTTTTAGCGTTTTTGTAGAAATAAGGGCCGTCATTAGCTTAGACATTGAATGAAGTCGAGATTCAAAGGTTCGGAAAATCAGATTTAAAACTTCTCTGCTCATTTTTATAAATTATAATTCATTGAAAGTTGTTTTTAAGACTCAATGTTCTTTTGTTTATCGTATGAGGAAATAGTTCAGTGGTAAAGTTTGGAAATGTTTTAACGAATAATGTTTAACAAATTCACAGACGATAATGTCGATGAGTTGTGTGTGTGTGTGTGTGTGTGTGTGTGTGTTCGTTAATATTTGTGTGCGCGTGAGTGAAGAAAGGCGTTGCCGAGAGAAGGGCAAGAGGCACCGATTCGTAGACTCGTAGCTACTGGAATCCACTGGTTTATTGAAAGAAAACCTGGTCTTTTTTTTTCTAAACACATGAATCACCACTTATCAAGGTCCGGAGGCCACTCAAGGAGAAGGGTTAATGTGTATACAATAGTCAATGCCATTATAGCGTTTTTAACATAGGTAGTAGGAATTTTGTAAATTGGATTACATAGGGGGACGGTTCATCAAGAACTTGTTTACATTGGACTTGAAGACAATCAGATTGTAGTCACCTGAGAAACAGGCCAACGGAGAGAATTCCACAGGCGTGCAGTTCTAAGAAAGAAGCACTGCTCATGTAATGTACATTTAGGTTTGGGCACAGTTAAAGTGGGAAACTATTGGTAGTGGTTTGGGGCTAGACGAGTGTTTTTCGTGAAAGTTTAGTGAGGGAGATATAGATTGAAACTCAGACGAGCACCTTCTATGGGAATAACGATAAAGCAGAGACAGGCTCGCGACGTCTCTTCTATGGGAAAGAGATTGCAAGGAAGAGAAAAAGGCATCCCCCACTAAGCTACGAAGTGTGTTTTGAACTCTGTGTAGCAGCTCCTACCAAGATGTGGCAACGGTACTGCATCATTGGCCGTACCTGGCTTTTATATAGGTAGAGAATTGCATCAGGAGCGAGATATATACTGGAGCGATAGAAGGATCCCACCATTTTTCCATTTTTAAATAGTTTAAATAATTTCCACAAAGACCATTTGAAATGACCGAAATATCAGTGGCTTTAGATATGTGCCGGTGTCATTATTTTAAGTTATTTGGTTCCATCCTTACCTACTATTTCTATATACAAACTAATCCCCACGTATTGTTGTTGTTGTTGTTGGTGGTGGTGGTGGTGTTTTTTATGTATTTATCTATTAATACCGTATTACCTTTAACTACGTAGTTACGTACGTACGTATATCACGGTTTCCAGATTATAAAATATTCAATCGGGAAATCTTATTTATGAAAAAGGTGGACAGAAGGTGATAACACACTACGAGCATTAAATTATTATATAGAGACGCTAATTTAATGTTTAATGTTTGTTGTGGTATATTATCACCTTCAATCCCCCATTTTTAATAAATAGGATATCTCGAGACGCAATACAAATAAATAAATAAAACAATGATTTCGCTTTTTGGCCGCACGTGAAACTAAAATATACCTTCTTGTCTAGAGATGCTATATAATGATATCGAGGGTTTCCGTTCGCGCTGGACGTCCATAACTATGAAAATATGTCAAACACTCCTATAAGCAATACACCGTTATAACCAGATATATTCTTACGCTACATTAACCAGATTACTTATAAACATATTTTTAGAGTTTTAACAAAAGGGCTACAAACGTTTCTTGGCCTTTTGGTGAAGATCAAAGTGTAGTATCTGTTCCGGCAGATACTGCAAGCTATGACTAGCTATGACTAGCAAAGACCAGATGTGGGGGCAACCCCACATGCCTGACCTTTAACCAGCTCCCATTTCCCACCTCTCGGGAGCTGGTCCCCATTTTCCCTTCCCCCTCCCTTCACTCCTCACATTAAAAATCGGCCTTGTGCCTAATTTGCTCGGTGGGGGAGCAAATAAATACCATCTGTTCCGGCAGATACTACACTTAAGATGGTTTGTACCAGTCAATGGAGGGGAAACCCTCTATACTGGGACAATTATTATTTTTGGTAACCAGAGAGACCCCTTTTAGGGGAGCTGGTTTTTACCTCACATTAAAAACGGCCTTGTGCCTAATTTGCTCAGTGGGGGAGCAAATAAACACCATCTGTTCCGGCAGATACTGCAAGCAAAGACCATATGTGGGGGCGACCCCACATATAAGACCTTGGTCAATGTGGGGGCAACCCTGCATACCAATTGTCACTATCCAGCTCCCCTACTCCCCGGGGAGCTGGTCCCCATTTCCCCTTCACTCCTCACATTAAAAATCGGCCTTG
This sequence comes from Euprymna scolopes, assembly GCF_053919585.1. Lineage (NCBI taxonomy): Eukaryota > Metazoa > Mollusca > Cephalopoda > Sepiida > Sepiolidae > Euprymna > Euprymna scolopes. The sequence continues at coordinate 51,809,880 of NC_136516.1, forward strand.
TGCCTAATTTGCGCGGTGGGGGAGCAAATAAATACCATCTGTTCTTCAGGTGCTGCACTTCTATTTCTTGTTCTCTTTCGGTGGAGGAGAAATCCTTCACGACTGAGAATTTTTATTTTAGTACCTTTTCTCCACGTTAAAAAACGACCCTGGTGTCTAACTCTGTCCCGTGGGGAGGCATAGTAAATAGGTACAATGATATCGTGGTGGTGGTGATGGGGGGGGGGCTCTATTCACGCTGAACGTCCACAGAATGCCCAACGGCAATATATTACATATGAAAGATGCCGCTGTGGAATTTCCGCAGGTCTACATCACATATAAGGATATATAATATTGTATGTTTGCACTTTCTGTATTTACCTCAACAGTGCTCAATACTACCTCAGGAACTTTTACCATATATATTGAATAAAACATGGTGTATGAGGGTCGAGATAAGAGGGAACGCGTGAGATCTGAATTTGCTGATCGTTGAAGTGGCAGAACTGAGTTGCAGGCGGAGGTGTTTGAAAGGAACTTGATGGTTGGTGCGAGGAAAAGTCGTCGAGACGACCAGTTCCAATGGAGTAGCACGCGCCAAACCGTAGTTGAATTTCGATTCATAGACCAATGCTAAATTTGTTTGTTGTTCTTTATTTTTTTTATTGTTCTTTTATTTTTATTTTTTATTTAGTCTTGTGTTTCTTCCTTTTACTTTCTTTCTTTTTATCATTTTCCTATCTTATTTCTCTTTCCCTTTTCTTTCTTTATTTTCTTATTACTTCTTTTTCTAGTTTTTTTGATTTTTTTACTTTCCGTCATCCTTTTATTCTTTTATTTGTCTATTCTCTTTCTTCTTTTTTCGCAATCTGCGTGTCTTTCTGCTGCGTTTCTTTTACTTTTTTATTCGTACGTTCTAGATTTTCATCTACGTTTTCCTTTTTCCTTCCATTTCCTTTTTCCTTCCATTTCCTTTTTCTTTTTATCATTCACTCTTTCATGCTTTTTTTTTATTTTTCCATTGTTTTTGTTCTTTTTCCTCTCCTTATTGCCTTGATTCGTTTATGTAATCTACCCTCCTTCTTTTTCTTCCTTTAATCTTCATTCTTTTCTCTAGTATTTTTTCTTTTTGCCTTTTCTTTTCTAATTATCACTTCTTTCATCCGTTTATATTTCTTTCATTTGTGTTATTTACATTTTTCATTCTAGTTATTTTTCTTAATCTTTAGTCTTTCTTCGTTCCGTTCTTTTCATTGTCATTTGGATTTTTTTATTTATTTTCTTTCTTTTTTTCTGTCGGTTCTCTTTTCTTGCTTCTTTTTTCTTTTCTTTTTTCTTTTTCCTGTTTCTTTTCTTGCTTCTTTTTTCTGTTTCTTTTTTATTTCTTTTTCTGCTTCTTATCTTGTTTCTTTTTCTTTTTTCTGCTTCTTATCTTGTTTCTTTTTCTTTTTTCCCCTTCTTTTCTTGTTTCTTTTTCTTTTTTCTCCTTCTTTTCTTGTTTCTTTTTCTTTTTTCTGCTTCTTATCTTGTTTCTTTTTCTTTTTTATGTTTCTTTTTAGTTTTTTCTATCTTATTTTGTTCTTGCTGATTTCTTTACTTTATTCTTTTAGTAATTTTTCTTTTTTCTTCTTTTTTTATTCCTATTCTCCATTTTTCCTTTTGTGTTTATTCTTTCTTTTTCTTTCTATCCTTCCTTTTATTGATTAATTTTCTTTATTTCCTCCTCTCTTTTTGATTTATATTTTTCTTTCTTACTTTTTTCTTTTATCTTTATTGTCCTGTGTTATTTTTTTATTGTGCCCCCCTTTTCAACTGCATTTTGTTTCCCCCCTTTTCCACTTTTAGTTCTTAGATTTGTCTTCACATATTTATTTTCCTTCCTTTCTTTCTTATTTTTCCCTTTTATTGTTTTAATTTATTTTCATTTTTTCTTCTCTCCTTTCTGTGTTCACGCTTTTTATTTCCTCTCTTTTTTTTTTCGCTTTCCTCTCTTTCTTCTGTTTCTTTCTTCTTTTTCTATATATTTTTTGTTTTGTTTCTTTTTATTACTGTTCTCACTTTTTACCTTTAGCTTCATTCCGTCATTCCTTTTGCTGTAATATATTTTGCAACCCACATTGCATTGATGTACCGGTATAGTTTCATATACTGACCGGTGCTATTGAACGACATTCTCCTTAAAAAGAGTATCCGGTGGTGTATACTTTTATGTTTTAGCGGATTTTGTTAAGATAGACATAATCGAGAAGATTTGACTACTTAATTTAAAAAAAAAACAAAACAAAAACAAACAACAACCAGTGTTTTTGACATTAAACTTAAAATGGCCATATTGTAGTCTTCGAAGAAAGCAGTGCAGGAGTCCTATCTTCCACAGATGCAAAGTTCTTGAAAATAAACTCTTTATACAAATTTCGTTATGATTTAAGTAGATAAAGAGAGAAAAAGCATGTTTAATTAGACATACCTCATCGAGCAATAAAGCCATTTTTAATATAAAAAGGGTATCGTTCATGTTGTCGAAAGAGTAAGATAAGCATTAATAAGGCAGGGACTATATCGTTTTTATCACTGTCGTCCCGTTTGCAAAGTAGAAACCAGAAGACAAAACAGCAATAGATCTTGACTATAACTTAGACTAGCAACATCTCCATGGAGTAAAGGTTTTGATAGAGAATAGAGCTGGCTCTAATTTATTTGAAAAATCGATATTATACTTTGTTAAAGAAGAAAACAGCCCCATGAAACCATTTACACATGTGGAGTATTGCACCAGGAGTCAGATAGTCTCTGAGGCAGTAGAATGATGTACATATTTTTCCAGTGATCTTAGCAACAAATTTCATGTAAGTCTTCCGTTTTCGGCCTGAAATAAAAGAAACTTATGAGAGAGTTAACCAGACTGAGTAGCGGTGTTGGCGAAAGACAAGAAAAAACAGAAAAAAAAAAACAACAACAAACAAACAGTGTTTTTGAGGAGTTTACAATTACACCACACACTCTGATAACCAACGCTTTTCGTCATATATAATAGTATAGTCAGCATAGATGTCATTATGATCTAGAAGATTATTTATGAAGGTCACATTGGGGACTGAATGAACTCACGGGGCAGAGTTGATTTTATGTGCTTCACATTTCTACTTTTATAGATCTATCAGGATCAGTTGTCTGTATGTGTCAATTGCAGAGTTTGCTTCGTTCCAAGCAGGCCATCTTCTCAATCACCCCATTTCTGTTTCCCTGTTCCTTGTTTATATTTATGTAATTCGGACTGATTGCGTTGTTTTGTACAGCTGTCAATTACGATTCCATTTCTCGGATCATGTGTCCTTTCCGTAGACATATCTTAGTGTTTCAATGTGCTATTTCTTTGGTTCGTGGTTTCGTGTAATTTTAGTGTTTTTATTTGATGTAAAATGTTTAATCGGTGCGAAAAACAGTCTTTATCAGTATAGGTGAAGAAGACAAATGGCGGCGTGCTCGCTGTTGTGATAAACTATCAATAGAGCTGATATCGCTAAGATGAAGCATTCTGATTTTGCACATTTTTAAAGGAACTTTTTCAAAATAAAATCATGTCGTCCCGTCGATTACAATAGTACAATTTAAAATAAATAAATTAAAAATGGAATACGTTTTGTTGATATGAAAAATATATTACTGGCAATCATTTTTACGGTAACAAAGCAAATAATTTTTTTTTGTGTGTGTGTGAAAATTAAATTACTACAATTTTACAACTAAAACTATATTGGTTTTATTTATTAAAAGTATAATTAGCTGACACGAAAAAGAGCCGCGTGTTTCTTTATAGTACTCACCTTGACATTACTTTGACATTCACCTTATATTAATTTAAAAGGAATATTATTTTTAATAGTAAATTATACAGATTGATATAGAAAACACACACACACACCCACACATACACACACACACACACACACACACACACATATATATATATATATATATATATATATATATATATATACGCTAAGCCCTGAAGGTAACGCAGTCGAAGCTTACCTATTTTCAAATGAATTGTGCATAAATAAAATTATGTCGACTAAAAACATTACATTTTTAACTAAATACATTTCCAATAAATGGCATTCAGTTTATTAATTTAAAAATATTTAGCTAGAAAGTATTTGCACGATACACTCATCCCAAGCATTCTCTCCTTCTTTTGGGATTTATAAATTACCTTCTACTTAGAAGGAGAACGAGGTAGAATACTAGTTGTTCTGTGATGATAATAAACTCCCATTAACTTCACCTTTGGGTAGGGCAATTCGCTTGCCATGATGCTCTCCTCTTATCAATTACCTCCTCCTTTGAGGAAGGCAGAATAATATAAGTTTGGTCGTCATGATCCTATTTTTTTATGAATTATCAACTACTTTGGAAAGAGCAGTGTAGTATATATTCGTTTGTCAGAATCCAATCATTCAAGCTAGCAAAAATATTTGCTAGTATGTATAATTTCTCGAACTAACAAATCAATTAAAAAAACAACCACAAAAACACACACAAAAAACAAGTTTTTCGTAAATTGTAGCGGATTGCTGCATCCCCTGGTAAGCATGCGGACGGGAAAGATGTCTAAGACGTCGCCTAGGAGCGATGCTTGGGTATAAGGGACGCGTGTCTTAAGTGCGTGCGTCCCAACGGGCAGGGATTGAAAGAGCGACACTATTTACGTGCAGACTCGACTGCACCCCCAAATATCTAATCACTCGAAGTTTTTTTGCTGACGGCGGGTTGACGCTGCATGGGTGTTCGGATATCGGTGTGAAACACAAAAAAGTTCTACGTTTAAAGGTACATGTCTTCGGAGCGACGTGCTTTGTTATCAGGATGAAATATTTAGTACGATGAGAAACTAATCACATATATCAATCGCAATCAATCGCATACCCTTTATACATATAAGTTTAGCGGGGTTGATGTTCAAGGATATGAAATATCCACTGCAATCAGTTTATAATTAATTCCTTTTCGTACAAACATATGGAGCTTTCGCGGCATTGCCAATGTTTACATTGGTATTTTGCTTACTGGTGTAAGAGTGGCAGACGATAACTGAATGGCTAAATGCGCTAACTGCCGTTCGTGTACTGTCTATTGTAATCAAATGATTTTGTTAACTTTTTCGGAACTGCGTTGCAACGCTTGGCAAATAAATCCAACGGCATATGAGCAATGACGGTCCACCAAGGTTTTGTTGAGTAGATCATGCCTGAGAACACACCATGTCGGACAGGATAAACTCTGGCTAACGAATATGGTTAGAGATGGTAGACCCCCCCCCTATCTCTCTCTCTTCCTTTTTCTTCTATCCCTACCTCCCCCCTCTATCTCTCTCTCTCTCTCTCTCTCTCTCTGTAAGACATATCTTGGTGTTTTAAGGAAGTATTTCTTTAGTGTGTGGTTTCTTGTAGCAATCATCATCATCATCATCATCATCATCATCATCATCATCATCATCATCAATAGAGCTGATATCGCTAAGATGAAGCATTCTGAATTTGCCCGTTTATAAATAAATTTAAAAAAAAAACTCATGTCGTCTCGTCGACTAAAACAGTACGATTTAAAATAAATACGTAAAAAATGGATTATGCGTTATTGATATGAAAAATATTACTATTGTTTTTTGTGGTAACAAAGCATACCCATATATGGTTGACTATTTTAAAGAACAGATTACATATAATGATAGATGTATCGAGACACAGGAATAGGTATGTTTGATCTAGCAGAACGGTGGTTCATTAAAATTGTGGGGTCTGCGTTTGCGCCTGGTCCACAAAGTATGGAAATTATAAATTTAAAAATTGAAGAAAAAGTTTACAAGCGTTTTTGATATAGATGTACATAATAATACTTTGATAAGTATGTTTTAACTTAAATAGGGATAGGATAATAAATTTTTGTGGTCTGCGTTCGAGCCTGGCCTCCATAGAATGGAAATAGGCACAAACTTTAATAAAGACTTTTCATATCTATCTGCGGAAGTACACTTTGATAATTATGTTTCAGTTTGATAGAAATATGGTATAATAAAGTTATTGGGTGTTGGTTCGCACCAGACCTCTATAGAATGGAAATATGTTACAAAGTTTAACAAGGTTGTTTTTTTTAATATAGATCCACAGGATATTGTGATAAGTGTTTCAGTGTGAACAGATATGGTATAATAAATTATGGTGTTTATCTATTTTATTTTTACTTTCGTCATATTTTGCTTTGGTTTTGATATCCCCAAATTAGAAGCTATCTCTTTACAAACCTTCCTTTTCATAACCTATCATACTTTTATAATTCAGAGTCCATTTTATGTAGGCTGTTTTTGAACCCAGTCAACGACGGGTACTTTTACTAGTATATATATATATATATATATATATATGTATATATATATAATATGTATATATGTATATATATATATATATATATATTGTAAATTAAATTACTACACTTGTAAATTAAATTACTACAATTTTTTTTTGTAAAATAAATTACTGCAATTTTTAGAAGTAAAATATATATTGGTTTTATTTATTTAAAGTATAATTAGCTGATATTGAAAATCATGAAAATAGGGCGTGTGTTTCTCTCTCTTTCTCTTTCTCTCTCTCTCACACACACGTTTTCTCTCTGACTCTCTTTCTCTCTCTCTCTCTCTCTCTCTCTCTCTCTCTCTCTCTCTGAAGTGGCACTTAATTTCCTCATCAATTGGTCATTGCTGGTGACCATAATGTATGAAATATATGACATTTTGATTGAGTTTCAATCTTATGATTAGCAATAATTAACACTTCCCCTAATGATGATTGCGTAAAAATAAATCACTAGTGTCTGTATAAAGAACACTAGTTGTCAATATTTAATTTTAAAATTATATATATATATATATATATATATATATATATATATATATATATATATATATATACTGCTTGACAAATTCAATATTGGGATTTACATATCATTGGCTCTATGAAAAGAAACTACATGAAAATTTGGAGACATTTTGAAGATTATATTACTATTCTACGGTTTTAATTTATTGCAATTATATATATATATATATATATATATATGCATATATATATATATATATATATATATATATATATTTAAATAAGGGAGTAGTCACCAACAATGTGTATTTTTTAACATTATTTTATTATTCCGTGTCTTGGTTTTTCATTGAGAATTATGTTTGGATCATTGTAATAATGTTTTTAAGTCATTGAAATCGTTTACGCGCGTTTCAAACGGTCTGTGATGCGTCCTCGTCAGAAATTATTTTCAAATCGGTAAAAATGGCGATTTCGTAGTTTTTCCAAGGGGGGGGAGGCTTGTAAGTGTTTATTATACATTGGTAAGCTGAATTTTTATTGCTTTTTTATTTGGCTTGTCCAGGGAGACGCGCTGTAGTCAGCTATCTATTTCTGCTAATGTTTTTTTTCTTTTAGGGTGGGGTAGGGTGTGTGTGTGTGTGTGTGTGCGTGCGTGCGTGTGTGTTTACGTGTGTGTGTGTGCGTGTGTGTGTTTGCTTTTATTGGTTTGGGAATGTGTATATTGTTTTATAGTATTTTGGGGTTATTTGCTTCCTTAGTAAGGCGGCTGTGGTCCGAGGTCGTTACTAATGTGTATGTGTGTGGAGGGGGGACTGGCTCCTCTGAAGTAAAGGTAGGGGTGCTTTCATTCTATTTTGATATTTATTTTTTGAATTCTTGGATTTTAGTATTTGTGATTTAGTCTTATATTATGCTTGTTTAAAAAGAAGGATGTATTTAAAATAGGGGATTTTTTAATGTTTATTTATTTGTCTCCCCATGTGGGTATGGCCAGACCCAGGATCGGTTCCTAGTGTGAGGAGGATTTTGTTCCCCAGAGGGGGGCATTGGAGGGAGTGTAGGTATGGGAGGGGGATGATAGAAGGGATGATAGTCGTTTCAGTCATGAGGGGGTTCTCCTCCCCTGATTGAGAAGGGAGCGAGGTGTTGGAACAGATATTATACTATGGTTCTAGGTGTCTCCTAGTGTTGTAGGTTTCGAGGTTAAGTAGGGTTGGTATTGTTCAGTGTGTTGTATTAGAGATAGGGGGGTTATGTTTGTGTGTGGTTGTATGCGCGCACGTGTGTGTGTTTTAATGTGTCGGTTCTGATTTAAGTATGGGTGTGTATATGTGTATGTGTATGGGTATGCATGCGAGTGTACCTTGCATTTCATGTTTTTGTGTGATGGTATTAGGTTCTGTTCAGTTCAGGAGTGAATCTGGTGATGAAGTTTTTTTCCTGTGTAAGTAAATAAAAATAATTGTCTGTTTGGAAGATTGGCATTATTTTGAAGCTGTTTCCATTGCATGTGTGTACGTGTTTTGAAACATAAAGGTGTCTGTTATCTGCAATTTTGATGTTGCTCTTATGTAAGGCCACTCTATTGCTGAAATTTTTGGTGGCGCCTATGTAGGATTTGTTGCATGTTGTGCATCTTAGTGCATATACTACATTTCTGGAGGTGCAATTTAGATCCTTTTTTATTTTGAATGTTTGCGCTGGGTTTTTGAATGTGTATGTGTTACCTTCTATTATAATGTCACATACTCCACATCGCGGTTTGTTGCGTTTTGTAACTCCTTTTGTAGTATGTGGGACGAGTCTTGAGGAAGTTAGGATGTGTTTTAGGTTTTTGGGTTGGCGTTTGCTTTTTATTATTATTTTTTTTGTTTTAAGTATGTTGTTTAGTTTGTCGTTCTGATTTAGGAGGATAAGGTTTTTTGTTATCTGTGTGAATAGTTCTTGGTTGTTTGTGCTGTGTGTAGAGACGTATGCTAGAATTTGTTCTTTGTTGTGTTCTTTTGGGGTGCTTAGTTGGTCTATTGGAATTTTTTCAGCCAGTTCAATACCTTTCTGTATTAGTGGTAGTGGGTATCCTTTTTTCCGCAGTGTTATTTGTAGTTCATTCAGTCTAGTTGTACGGAGGTGTCTGTCTGTTACTATGGTGCAGACTCTACGTGCTAGGGAGTAGGGTATTGATTTTAGACAGTTTTTAGGATGGTGGCTTTTGAAATATAGGTATTGTTGAGTGTCTGTGGGTTTGTGGTAGATGTCTGTGATTATGTTGTTGTTTTTTATTGTTACTAGGATGTCTAGGAAAGGTAGTTCTGTTGGGCTTTGTTCTAGTATGAAGTTTATTTTGGGGTGTAGATTTTGTAGCAAAGTGTGGAGTTCTTTGATATCCCCCATGAGGTTCTCCAGAGGATAAAGCAGTCGTCTAGGTATTTTTTCCAAGATTTTATGAAGAGTGTTTTTATATTGTGTCCGTACTTTTGCTCTATCCGTTCATAGAGGGTCTCTTCTAGGAAGGCGAGTGTAAGGGTGGCATATGTCGGTGCCATTTTGGTACCCATTGCTGTGCCTAGTATTTAGATGTAGTTGTCTTTATTGAATTGGAAGGAGTTGTTATTGAGGATTATGTCGATCTATCAATCACGAATTGTTTATTGAATCTGGGGTGTAAAGTCTGTGTATGTTTGTCAATCCAATATGCGATAGCTTCTTTTCCTAGAGTGTGTGGGATATTGCTACATAGGCTGCTAACATCGAATGTGGGTAGTATATATATATATATATATATATATATATATATTTAGCTGAAATAATGCGAAGCTCGCGATTTGTTTACAAACAAACGTTTGAGCCCTCTACGAGTAGCGGACGAATGTTTATTTAAATAATCGTTCGGACAGGTTAATTTCGGCCACCGATTCCGTAGTCATGGGGGTAGGACTGCCGACTGTCATCACGACGGTTCTAGGTTCGATCCTCGGCTTGGGAGAGGTGTTAGTCTAGCGGCACTGATGAGTTGTGATACAACGAAACAGGTCTGTATGTCGATGACTAAAATATATTTTATATATATATATATATACAGGTCTGTAGCAAGAAAATGATCATAATGAGCCGATTAATAGCTAACCAACATTTATTTTGTAAAAGAAAGCATATATATATATATATATATATATATATATATATATATGTACACACACACACACACACACACACATATATATATATATATATATATATATATATATATATATATATATATATATATATATACTGACCATGGCTTTGAAATACAACAAACATAAAATCAGCTCAATTGTGCCAGTAGTATGTATACGGCATAATAAGTTAACACATCGTTTCTCAGCAGATCACTGAAGTTAAGCAGCGATGAACCTGGCCACTACCAGATGGGTGAACATTTGGGAATACTAGGGTGGCATGGTGAAAACACTTTCATCATTAGAAGCAGTAAGGCGCCTATTTTTCCTCTGCTAGCCAATGAAAAACCATTAAGAAATGTCGAGTACTCACATACGCATCACCCCTCGTCAAAATACGTGTAATCACGAGGCAAGTAATGGATAAAGTGTTGAGTCGACTTATGGTTTCTTCTGAAATTGGTCAACTCTTTGTTGTGTTAGGCAAATGATACTGATTGAGATAGGAGTTCGTGTTCGTGGTGATCACCGCGTCTATAGCAAACAATTGCAACCTAATATAGATACCATATTGCAAAAGGTATCATGGTGAAACGGTCCGAATGCAGAACAGATTTAGGAGCACTGGTCATCGATGTGAGGGAAAAACTTAGTACATGAAGAGAGGTCGGTCCACAAGAACAGTTGTAATATATTTTAATATTATTTTAGCGTCTATTTCTTGTGCGGCTGAGAGATTTGTATCAATAAAACATATCGTATCAGAAAAGAAAACACAAATTTTTTGTTTAGATTGAATTCTTGGAGAATATGTAAATGATTACATTATTAAGCCCCTTCCCCTTTCTCTCTCTCTCCTTCACACACACACACACACACACACACACACACACACACACACACACACACACACATATATATGTTAGTGATGAGACAATTCCAATATTTTTCCCGATTCCGATACAATTACCGACTCTCATTCCGATTCTTTATACCTCACTAAATATTTCATTATAAGAGATAGTTATTTTTCTAGATTTTCTGTAAAACGCACATGTTAAATATGCAGCTATTTTCCTAGATGTAAAATTACACTTGTGGAAGATGATCTACAGAATTTTGCTTTACTGGTATTATAAAATACATAAATATTTATTATTTTATCATTATTACCAACAATAGAAGATTTTTATACAAAATCCCCCCCAAAAAAAGAGATAATTAAAATAATCGGTTTGACATCGGAAAATTTTTCGATTTTGATACCCGCAAATCTGTCGGTTTTTCCAATTCCCGATTACATTTCAGCATAATCGTTCCAACACACACACACACACACACACACACACACACACACACACACACATATATATATATATATATATATATATATATATATATATATATATATATAAGGAACACACCAAGTTGTGTTAATCAACGTTTCGTCTTTATTTCGAGACTACCTCTGGGTGAATTATATATATATATATATATAAATATATATATATATATATATATATATATATATATGTGTGTGTGTGTGTGTGTGTGTGTGCGTTTGTGTGCGTGTGTGTGTATAATTATTTATATAATAATTAAATACCTATATATATACACACACACACACACACATATATATATATATATATATATATATATATATATATATATAGTAAGTTATAAAATGTATATGGCGATACACTCAATATTCCGCGTTTCATCCACTCTAGGATTCTTCAGGCTTATTCGCGAATTCTGTGCTTGTCTGTCGTTTTTATATGCGCATCTTCTATTGAAATTTTAGTTAGCCAATCAGTTTTCTAGTATCCACCGCGCCCTTCCTATCAGCCAATGAGAATGCATTTATCGGACAAAGGCCTATTTTACCTCTGGTTGACATGTTCCTTTGTATGTGCTCTATTTAGCCTGGATATTTAGCTTCTTGAACTGTTTTAAATGTAGGTTAGTGTTTTTTTGTTTTTTTTTATTAATGTTAGTTTATATATAAATATATATATATATGTGTACACACATATATGCACATATATATATACATGTATGTGTGATCGTTTATGTATATTCATGTTTATTTAATTTATTCATTTGTTTATTTTCTATGTTTTTCTTAGTTTTAAAACTATTGTGTATCGCTATTCTAGAGTAAATTTTATCTTGTGGACACAGTCGTTTACTATTTCTCTTCTACAGTTTAATAGATGTTGGGGTTCTTTAAAGTATAGGATAGTAAATTTTTCATTAAAGCATAATCTACATGGGTCGTCTAGGTCCCTACACGTGGTAGCTTGTCTTATTATTTTCCATTCGACTACCGGCGAATGTCCGCTTTCCTTGAGTTCCCAGTAATTATTCGCTAGTGTTGTTTTCATACGTTGTTTTTTTATTGTTGAATGTACTTTTGTGGTCATAATATCGGGTTTTGAAATCTAAGGAAGTCATAGCTACGTAATATTTCTTGTTATTCGGGGTTTCTTTCGCAAATATTTTGGCCTGGAAAACTACGCTTTTTGTTAGACATTTATTTTGAACTGGGCAAAGTGTGCGGTGTCTACGGTTGCATTTATCGGGTTCCTTATTAGTATTTTTATTTATAGTATGGTTATTCTTGTCCGGGGTTTGTTTATTATTATTATTATTATTATTATTATTATTATTATTATTATTATTATTATTATTATTATTATTATGTCTGCTAGTGTTAGTCATGGTGTCTACTTTTTATTGTTTATTTTATTGTTGTTTACATTGTTTTTATTTAGTATTTTGTTATTATGTGCTTTAATTATAATCTCTAAATTTTCGCAACAACTGTAGGATAACTTTAAGGTATTTTTATTGAAAATTTTGTGCAAGGGGTTTCTTGCGGGAAAGTGTTTTTCAATAAGATCTAGAAATTTCTTGCCAAGTTTCGTTTTTAACGTTTGATTGTATGGGGCCGTATACCAAATTATAGTTCTTTTTCTTCTATTTTTAATGGTATTATAGTTATTGGTGTTTTATTGCTTATATTTAATATCGATATTTTTGTATCCACTATTTTTTAGGGATGTTTCATAGATATTGGTTTACCTGTTAAATGCATTTTCATCGCTTGAGTTATTACTGAGCCTACTTACGATCGAGTTAGGAATCTGTTTTATAATTGATGGTGGGTGATTGGACTTAGGGTTTACATATATTGGAGTAGCATTATCTTTTAAGTAGGGTTCATATGTGTTTTTATCTAAATTGAATGTGACGTCCAGGAAGTTTGTTATTTTTATGTTAGCTGATACAATTTTTTCATTTCCTTGTGTATGATTTTCTTAAAGTTATCTCCCTTGACTTTGTTGGAGTTTTTTTTATTATAGCTAGTCCGTCATCTCTATATAGGCCGATATCCGTAGTATCAAATATGCTTGTGAGGGTATATAGAATGAATAATCCCACAATAAATATATTAGTAGTCTGGCTAGGCCACAGGGAGAAAACCGAAGCAGCAAAGTTGAAGCTGGCTTGCATATCCAAATGAAAGCAAATGTGAGTAAAGTTTATTGGTATGGGAGCATGTCCATGGTTTTTTCCAGCGAATGTTATGCACACAATTCACATTTCATTATAATAGAATATATATGAAGGTGAGTCATGTTTATGCCCTCATAGTTTAATCAGAGTTACATTTAAAGATTCGAGAACGCTCCTGAAGTCTTCTCGGTCAATTATACAGCTTTATATTTTATGTAGATTCTCAAACATGTCTTTCTAGACGGAAAAATATTACACTCGTACACACGTACATTAAGTGTGTGTGTGTGTGTGTAAATGAGTGTATCTGCGCTGTGTACGTTGTGGGTGAGTGTCTTTGTGCGTATGTGTGCGCACCTGTGTGTATGTGTGTGTATGTGTGAGTGTGCATAAGAGCCATACATATATAAACGTGCCCACCCACTTCTCACAAATGTATTAAATGTATAAGCAGTTTGTTTAAAACAATAAAATTAATTTTTTTATAGTAATAAAATCCGATCTTTTTTTTTTAACTGGAAAAAATATAGTGTGACTTTTCCTTACATTTTTTATATTTTTGTTTCTCTTGGTTTTATTGTTTCGCTTAGCAGACATAAGAAAAATAAAACTCGTACGTAAAATGATCGCCAATGAAACAGTCAAAATTAAAGACAAAAAGAAAACATTTATATAGACAAGTTTATTTTATTGTTTCGCCAATTGATCTTTTCCTCTCTTTCTCTCCTTCACTTTCTCCTCTCTTTCTTGTATATATATATATATATATATATATATATATATATGTATATATATGTATATATCTATGTATGTATATATATGTATGTATATATATATATATATAATGTGTTTGTTTGTGCGTGCGTGTGTGTGTGTCTGTCTGTCTGTCTGTGTACACTTCCCTACCAAATAACACTGTTCATTTTTGGTCTACTTACACGAAATTTGACACATCGGGTATTGACATTAGGAAAATCTTTTTAATCGGTTTCCAGCCAGAAATTTGCCTGTCAAGGGGTCAAAGTTCAACGATTTGACTTTTGTTAACTCTACCAAACTTCTTCGTCAATTTTGAGTATAAACACCTTGAAATTTTATATGTAGATTACTTCGACATGGATCTAACTTCATAATTTGATTTAAGCCGAAAGTAATAAATGTTAAGGGGTCAAAGTTAAAAAAAAATTGACCTCTGCGGTCTCTACCAAATTATCCAGCAAATTTCTGGTCTAAACATTTGAAATTTTACATAAAGCATTTTGATATGCTTTAAGCAAACATTTTGCTGCCAAAAAGTCAAAGTTGAAAGGGTTTAACGTTGCAGATTCTCCCAAACTACTCTTCCAATTTCTGGTCTAAACACTTGAAATTTTATATATAGGTAACTTGGATATGGACCAAACATTTTATTTTGATTTGAAACCAAAACATTTTATTTTGATTTGAAACCAAAACAATCACTGTTAAGGAGTCAAAATTGGGGTCAAAGTTTAAAAAAATTACCTCTGCTGTCTCAACGAAATTACTCAGACAATGTTTGATCAAAACATTCTAAATCTATATATTTATAAAAGTGAAAGTGTATGTGTATCTGTCTGTCTGTGTACATTTCCCTACACAATAACTCTGTCAATGTTAAGTCTACAGAGTCGAAATTTGATATACAGGGTTCTAAGATTTAAAAGGTTTTTGTAACCGGCTTTCGGCCAGAAATTTGGCTGTTACAGGGTCAAAGTTCAACGATTTGATTTTTGAGAACCCTACCAAACTCCTCCGCCAATTTTTGGTCTAAACATTTTAAATTTTAGATGTAGATTGCGTGGACATGGATCTAACTTAATAACCTGATTTAAATTAAAAACAATAAATGTGAAGGGGTCATAATAGGGGTCAAATTTAAAAAAATTGACCGTTTTTTTTTGGCTCAACATACACCTCCGAATACCCGGGCAACGTCGAGCTGAAATACTAGTGTTATATAAAAGTATATTCACAGATAGGACAAGTTATGAACAAAGGGCTCGAACAAACGAAACAGAAATGCAAGTAGTAGACAAGGTTGGTGTTGAGAGTAATAGTAAATTAGCAGCAAATAATTTTGGGTTTGAGATTAATAAGGAATTATTAGTAAATAAGTTGGGATTTGAGAACAATAGTAAATTTGTAGCAAATAATTTTGGGTTTGAGTTTAATAATGAATTAATGTTCGTGATGCCCTTAAATCTGGTCGTCCTAGAGTTATTTATATAGGGAAGACAATTCTATCACGATCTACAGCCTCAGTAGCATATTTGAAACGGTTCCCCAAATTCAAGAACATTGTTAAAACGTGTTCTCTTTCTACTGTTAAGAACAGATTCAAGGAATTTAATTTGCGATGCTGCATTGAAATTCTGTAATGAACAGAAAGCGCCGTCTGGATTTCGTCAGATGCAAAAAGAGTTCAATAGGCTAGGCAGTGATGATAGGCAGTACGTTCGTCCAAAGAAGGACGAATAACTTAATCCTAGGTGCACAGTTTCAACGCTGTAAGGTAGTGAAGGTATAGTGCGTTATTAGTGTCAAGGATTCAGGGCCTATAATCTGCTTGCAAGGTTGAATTAATTCGACAAGTGCATAACTATGTTGACTGAACATTTTTGCTCCAGTTCGGCCGGAATGTGGATGATAATCTCATCTTCATGCAGGATAATACTCCCATTCACACAGCTGGAAATGTCAGTAGGTTCCTTGAAGACCATTATATCCCGACTTTCGATTGGCTTGCACAAGCTTCAGATCTCAATCCTATCGAAAACGTATGGCATTACATCAAGCAACAGCTACGCAATGATAAAATTCCAAATCTGGAAGAACTTTGTTTGAAAATAAAATCGAAGTGGGATGCCCTTTCACCGGAGTATTACCGCAGACTAATTCAAAAAGTATTACCGCAGACTAATTCAAAAAGTATTACTACAGACTAATTCAAAGAATGCCAAAAAGATTGTAGGTTTTCAGAAAGCAAAAGGCTATCCTACTAAATATTAACTAGTTCATTGTGTTTCTATTGTATTTGTGTTGCATGAATGTTCTAAAGTTACATTTAAATAACAATTGTCCGTTGTGTCGATTTTTTTTTATCTATCTCGGTCTAACCTTTTTTTTTAATTGATATGGACACTAGGGTACTTCAATTATAATTAAATTATGAACCAGTAAAATTATAGAGAAGTAAAAAGCGAATCAAATGAGGTATAGGCTGTTAACACAGTTAGATTCAATTTAGCTTAAATTTGCGTTTTTTTAATAACAAGTGCGTACTTTCTTTGTGACGGCACTATATATATATATATATATATGTATATATATAAAGATAGATAGATAGATAGATAGATAAAAGTGAAATTGTCTGTGTGTGTGTCTATGTGTACACTTCTCTACTAAACTACTCTGCCAATTTTCAGTTAACAGACTTGAGATTTAACATAAGGAATATTGAGATTTGAAAAAATCTTGTTAATCGTTGGTTGTCAAGGCGTCAAAGTTCAATGATTTGCCCTTTAAAAAACTCTACCAAACACCGCCGCCAATTTTGTGTCTAAACACTTGACAATTTTGATGTAGGTTCCTTGGAGATCGATCATACGTTTTTATTTGATTTGATCCAAAAACAATAAATATCAAAAGGTCAAAATTGGGGTGAATATTTTAAAAAAATTTGATCTCTGCGAATTATTAGTCTAAATATTTGACATTCTACATAAAGAGTAATCAGACATAGGGCAAGCCTTTTAATGCTTTTTTTTAATGGTTCAAAAGATTTTACCTTTGCGGTCTCTATCAAACTTTTAAGACAATTTTTATTATAAACATTTGAAATATTACATAAAGGGTATTCAGACATGCAGCAAGCTTTTAAATAAGTTTTTTGAACGAAAATTTTGTTGCCAAGAGGTCAAAGTTGAAAGAGTTGACCTTTGCAGACTCTACCAAACTCCTCCGCAAACAAGTTCATATAATCTGTATACGTAAGGTGAATCTTTTTCAATAAATAAACACATATAAAATTAAATTCGATACTTCAATTCATAAAAAGATCTTCATCAGAGAATATAGTTTTGTTCTTTCTTTTTAACGATCCATGACAGTGTTAATACTTGGCACGTTTTCCTTCAGATGTTGGCAATATATATATATATATATATATATATATATATATATATATATATATACTAGCAAAAGTACCCGTCGTTGACTGGGTTCAAAAACAGCCTACAGAAAATGGACTCCTGTGCGCACTGAAACACTTATCACAATAATCTGTGGGTTTATATAAAAAAACCTGTTAAACTTTGTGACATATTTCCATTCTATGGAGGTCAGGCGCGAACGAACACCCCATAATGTTATTATACCATATTTCTTCAAACTGAAACATAATTATCAAAGTATACTTATGCAGATAGATATGAAAAGTCTTTATTAAAGTCTATGCCTATTCCATTCTATGGAGACCACGCGCGAACGCATCCCACCACAAATTTATTATACCATCCCTATTTAAGTTAAAGCATACTTATCAAAGTATTATTATGTACATCTATATCAAAAACACTTGTAAAGGTTTTTTTTTTTTTAATTTTTAAATTTTTTCATTTCCATACTTTGTGGACAAGGCGCGTACGCAGACGCCACAATTTTAATGAATCACTCATTATGCCAGATCAAACATACCCATTCCTGTGCCTCGATACATCTATCATTATATGTGATCAGTTTTCTATAATAGTCAACCATATAAGAGCCTATTCGTGACCAGACTCACACACAGACTTTATATATATATATATATATATATATATATATATATATATATATGAGTATATATATGAGAGAGAAAGAGAGAGAGCGAGAGAGAGAGAAAGAGAGAGAGCGGGAGAGAGAGAAAGAGAGAGCGAGAGAGAGAGAGAGAGAAAGAGAGATAGATAACTACTTCCACAATCCAACAAAGTCATATTCATGCAAACACTAAAATAAGTAGGTATATTCAACACTTCGCCGTGGTTTGCATGAGCTATGTTAGCCAGTGGTCATTTTTCGTGGTGCGTGGTGTCTCCGCTGGCAGAGAACTCATCGTGCATGTAAGTGATTCGGGTTTCCAATCATGAGTATTGATATGTCCAAAGGAAGTAAAAGCAGACTTCCTCTCTGTGCCTTCGTTTGAGCTGTGGCGTTGTTTGATTTGTTAAATAAATAAATCATGTCGCTTTCAAAAATCTAATATTAATTTGCTTTCTTAGTTAGCTGGTTAGATGACATCGCCCTAGCGAGTGTAAGACTCCCACTTGTGAGATAGCGGCTTGGGTTCTTTATAGTTGGTCGAATATAGTACTTCTTGTTGAGAATTTGCGGCTTTCATGGTTCCTGGGAGCTGCGTCGTTGATTGATTGTGAAAATTATATATGTATATATACATATAAAGATATATATATATATATATATATATACATATACACATACATATACAGATATATATATATATATATATACATATATAAATGGACCCCTCCCCACACACACACACACACATATATATATATATATATATATATATATATATATATATATATATATATATATATATCCTATTAGAGACTAGAAATTTGACCACTATTTCTAGAGACACCAACAGAAAGATCATTTGAAGTTTTTAATCGTCTCTTTAAGCGTAATTGTTTGGAATTCTATTGCACTGGGTTTATTTGGCAGATAGCGTATAAAAGCAGTAGCTCATACAGTAACTGCAATGACAGAGACCTTCCTTAGATTCCAGTGTCTTATACTATCGTACACAACAACTTAATAGTTAGTTAAGATCTGGTTAAGCCAACATCATTAGTGACAATGACTTAAATTAAGGTTGCTATTTTCTCACTTTTGTTTCATTATATTATGCAGGTTTTATACCTCCATTTTATCGCTATGTAGCCGCAGGAATTGTATGGTCACAGTAGATGGTGGGTGACTTATCTTCGACGGTTCTTTCTGGTTTATCTTTCCAGGATGCTCAATTGTGTGTAAATACAGCCGTCTTTTCTTACTACAGACACGTTCGCCCAGTTGCTTGTGTGTATGTGTATGTGCTTGTATGCGTGATGCAGCTCTGTATTCTTTTAAATCCCATGTGTTTCCCACACATATCTCCTTCCTTTTCTTGCCTCTCATACGTTCTCAGCCTCTCTTTCATTATCTTTCTTTTGGTCTTGTCTTTTTCTACGTTGCTCTCACTTTTTTTACGTTTGTTCTCATTCCTGTTTTTTTGTTTAACAATGTTGTTTTTTTCTTAGATCCACATCTCAACTAGTGTACACACTTGAAATTTATCTTTTTCTTCTTGTTTTTAACCAGTTTAAAAAAAAAATGTTAGCAAAAGAATTATAGCTTCCTTGTGTAATTCTGCTTTTGTTTTTAAACGGGTTGGGAAGAAGGGTAAGGAGTACGTGTGAATGTCTTCTTGCTTTTTTAATGTTAATGTTTACTTAACAAAATATTCCACTTATTACACTTTTTTTTCTTGGTTACAAGAACTTATATTTCAATAGAACGTTCGTAAACAAAATGGTGAGCTAAGTAGACTAAAACAACTTTGTGAATAGTAAGAAAGATATAATTGCAATTTTTCAAATAATTGTTTTTAAAATACTTCGAAAGCTTTCACACTTTGACGGTCATATGAAGAATGCTTTTATTTCGACGTCATAACACTTCATATGTCGACAGCACGTGCAATATTAATTTTTACTATTTATAAATTTCACTCTATCCACTTAGTATGTAATGCCGCGAAAAAGTTCCAAATAATTGAAATGAAAAGAAATTGTAATAAATGTATTTTTAAATTTGATATTAAATATATAAGTGCTGAATATTTCATCCAAGCGTATATATATATATATATATATATATATATATATATATATATATATATATATATATATATAAATATATATATATAAGTATATATATATATATATATATATATATATATATATATAACTACTTAATTTACTCACATAAAATTAATATACGAAAGTATAGATTTACGGGTAAACTTTAAGTATTTACTTCAAAAGTGCTCAATACGTAGGTAGAGCTAGTTAGTAATTTCTAAAATATATATGGCGATTAAGCTACACTGAATATTCGGCGTTTCATCCACTCTAGGACTCCTCAGGCTTGTGCGCCCAAGCCTGATGTGTCCTAGAGTGGATGAAACGCCGAATATTCATTGTAGCTTAATCGCTATATATATTTTATAAATTACTATATATATATATATATATATATATATATATATATATATATATATATATATATATATAGAGAGAGAGAGAGAGAGAGAGAGAGAAAGAGATAAAAAGGAACAAACTGCATTATGTGTTCATCAACGTTTCGTCTTTATTTCGAGACTTCCTCTGGATGAATGAAGTTAAGAAACAAAAATACCTGTACAAAATATTTGAACATGTTTCACGTGCAAACTGTGACGCTGTTTTATTTCAGAAAAACGAAAAAAGTCGTTGGAAATTCAAAAAGGAGTGGGGGAGGCGTTTGCGCTGTTAAAGAGAGGGGAATTATTTCAAATAAACCACGCCGGAGACTTCTTGAATCTGCGCTTATCGCAAATTCAAGCACAATTAAACAGCGTGCAGGTTTCTATAACATAGCGCCATTAATAAGTAAACTTTTATTAAAAGAACATGCTTTAACTGTAGACACAGGTTAACCCAGTCACACCCTTCAAACACCCCGTATATTAATTAATACATATAATCTCAATCCATAAATTACATAACACTCATTTCATTTCTGTTACAAAACTATATTTAATTTCAACAAATATATTTCTCTCCAGTAAGAATATTAATTGCGTGCATATCTGTTAAAATTACATTAACGACTGTATGGCGTCACTAAAATTTCCCTCTCTTTAACAGCGCAAGCCCCCCCCTCCTTTTTGAATTTCCAACGTCTTTTTTCGTTTTTCTGAAATAGAACAGCGTCACAGTTTGCACGTGAAACATTTTCAAATATTTTGTACTGGTATTTTTTGTTTCTTAACTTCATTCATCCAGAGGATGGTATATACCATATATAAATAGCAAGACTCGGTTAGTCTGAGTGTGTGTTAACCAGAAGCCACCGAAGGCCGAGCCGAGAGCAGATATGTTCTCCAACCAATACTACCTTACTTGACAACCATTATGTAAATAGGCTGTAAACATACTTTTCCTAATGCACTTCTTATTGATCTACCTTTGTTTTGTTGAGTTTCCATCTGTATTGCCTTATACGTTATTTGGTTCAACCTGCAAACATAACTGTTGGCGACGAAGATGAACGTCAAACATAACAGGTATTTATATGATTTTACATTATTTTTCAGTAATGTATATTTCTATACTTTTATGTTATTATCTATTTATGTTGAATCCAAAAAATAAACACATAGAAATCATGAATCCTAAAAATATTTTATATGTCTATTACACCTAAAATGCTCTTTTTATAACTTTAGAATCTTTACAATACGTTAAAAAAACCTTCAAAATCATAGGGAAAACCCTATAATCCTTTAAAAACTAAGAATACCGCAATGATAAGTAATCAGCAAATAAAAATATAGATATAAATTTTAAATAAATTTTCATTTAAATTTAACTTAAAATTCTAGAACACAAATTCAAGATTAGAATTCGATTATTTACATAAAGTTATTATTTTCCTTTCAATGTTTTAATGTGGTATGTGTCGACAATATATTAATCATATTGAGGGTTTACGAAAATAAAAGACTTAGACCCCTAATTTGTTTATATCTATGTTATTTAATCAACTCACAATAATAGTTAGTGTTATTCACAAATTACATTATTCATAATACACAACATTAGAATTAAATTTAATAAAAATATAACAGCTTAGATTTTAAGATATATATATTTTTTATAGTATGTAGAGATAAATTCTCCTTATCAGATGAGAATCGCAAAGATCGATTTATTTATTTACTGATTGATATAATAATTAAGTGATTGATTCTGCTCTACGAAACAGATACTGTCAAGCATTGTAAATGTCAACTGAATTAAAGGAATACATAATAAGATGGTCAACATTATGAATTTTTGGAATATAATTTTTTGTCATTTATTCACTATATTACTCTGTAATTACATTGTTAAATATTCTTAAATAAGGATTGGTATATATCATACGAATATATGTTTCTACAGAAATATATATATATATATATTTCTGTAGAAACACACACACACACACACACACACATATATATATATATAATTATTCACTATAATACCTACAGTCACTAGTGTTTCATTTATTCGGGAATCTTCAGTGCAGTGTGTCACTATTCACACCAGTCGATAGATCTGAACTTCTGCCTTTCCAAACTGCAATTCTCTCATCAAGGGAGTATTGCCACATCTGGGATGGCGCATCTACCACTAATTTCTTACTTGTAGACAGAGTTCGAATACGCGTCAACTCTAATAAGTCGTGCACTATCGTTCAAGGTCTAGGCTCTGCCCGATGGCCGCACTTTTGCCTGTTTTACACTTACTTTACTGGAATCCAATTTATCTTATAACACTGGTGACTGTTCAATAGGCATACTCCCAAATAACCAGACAAACAGAAGAATCCCACTTATATACTGTTCATAGATGTTATAAACACTTCTAGTCTAATAGTTTAATCGCTTGGACTTCTAGACTTTGGAATTTCCTCCGTTTTCCGTTTTCTTTGAATATTTTAACCTTGCAGAAATTTTAGTCCAATATAAACATATATCGCGCTGCGCAACTCCCCAAATTCCCTGGTAGGCACGATCATACATTACATCCCAGTGAAAACATTCCTTGTTTGGGGTTCAAAAGAATGAAATAAAAACGCAAAATATTTATTGACTGGTGCCTTATCAGTTATCTTAAATTTCACGAAGGGCTTCCATTACCTTTATGAGTCCTTTGCATAAGACTTAATCAAATATTCATTCAGTCCGTATAGATTAGATGGTTCTATAGTTGGTATTGGTTTCCATCGACATCTTTCTAATAAAATTATTTCTATAAAGAAATCGGGTACGTACAAATGATACGACGTCAAAAGGTGATCAATATTCTAAGTGAAAGTGTTACTGCTGAACGAGTTAGATTTGAACTTGGCACATTCAGATTGCCAGTTCGTGTCGTTAGCCACCTCCCGCTTAACTAAAATAGATATAAATATATAGAAAATAAGAGAAAGGCTTGTTGACGGATTCCACGGGTAATACATTAGAACAATTGGGGAAGTTATATGGGGTTCTTAACTTTTATGGGTTCTTCACGAACGTAAGAGTATCCGATCTAATCTTATTGCTGCTATTGTACTGAAATAAAATATATTTATTGATAGACAGCACTCTTATTAAATGTAAAACTAGTTTTCTTTCTCCGATAGTGATTATGTTTTCGAGAGACATTCGCTCCGAACGAAACACAACAGCTATCAACATGGTTGGCTTTTTAACCCTGGTTTCTTTTTTTCCTCGAAAATACACTCTATAGATTTACTTTTGTTACTTCCGGTTCTTTTTTTTCTTTCTTTTATGTTGTAATTTTGCACAAACGTCCGTTAATGAATGATATAGGGCAAAAACACAACAAGTAGCGGGTAAAGGCCAGCAGAAGAAATAACCAACACCCGAACAAAACTAGGATGAAACCTGTGTTGTATACTTATATTTCTTTGTGACTGCTAGTTTGATGTCATAATGACACAGCTAAATCTTGAAAATCCATATATTTTAAACAGTGTATTTGCGTGTGGTGGTTTATTTGTATGTGAGTGTGTGTATGCTTTGAGTGTAAAGCGATTATTGTAATTGAAATATATATATATATATATATATATATATATATATATATATATATACAGTTTATATTTGTTTTTATTTGAATATTTAGGTATCGCTACACAATCATGAGGATGTTCCAGCCAACTAGTTATAGATAATTTGAGATTTCATCATGGGAGGTTGCGTTTTCAAATTTTCAATCCTTAAATATATCTTGCTCTACTTTATATTGAACACTCCTGTATAAACTGCATCCTAATTTATTTTCTGGATGTTACTAACTTGGAATGATTCTATAAATATGCGCACGTGTGTGAGTGTAATAAACTAAATATCCGTATGGTATTTGTATGTTTTCCTTAAACAGAAATGTATAAAAATTTATATAAAACAGGAAATTGCATTCCCAAATGTTTAACTCCCCCCCCAGAAGAATAATTATGAGTGTATTAAAGCTTCAAATGTCTCCTATTTTTATGAAATTTAAATTATATTTATAACATATTCTAGAGAAGACAATGGACGTGGTTCCCGCATCTCTGAGTACCATTCTAAGAAAGCTTTCGTTTGGTTTGCTATTGTTAATTTACTGTATATCAATCGTTTTCGGGTTATTTTATGTGGAATCAAGTAATTTCGGAAAAAAACTATTTTTC
Source organism: Euprymna scolopes (assembly GCF_053919585.1). NCBI lineage: Eukaryota > Metazoa > Mollusca > Cephalopoda > Sepiida > Sepiolidae > Euprymna > Euprymna scolopes. The sequence continues at coordinate 51,834,985 of NC_136516.1, forward strand.
AAGTTCTTTATATCTTCGAATATTTATTCATGGTATTTGCTGTGATTGTTTTGTAGAAAAAAATCGCTGTGTGTGTGTGTGTGTGTGTGTTTTGCTTTGCAGATCATGATAAAGTTTTACAAAAATAAAAAGAAAATAAAAACAAGGTCAGGAAGCCAGTATCTTCTGACAGCCTGAACTGAATTACGTTTAAATAAGATATTTTAATTTGTCCAGATTTCGGATATATTATTATAGAGTCGTGACTTCAAAGTAAAAAAAAAGAAAGGAATTTGGGTGCCATCAGCTAGAATCGAAATCCACAGAAAAAACTGTGGCATTCGAAGCTGGTGACGTTACCACTGTACCAATATGATACGCATACGAACTGATTAAAAATCAAAAATAAACTAAGATCAATGTACAAAATGGATAACGATTTTTTTCCATTTTGGCCCATTTTAACCGGCTACAGACCCATAAAAAACGGTCCGTAATCAATCTAATCATTTGAGGCTCCCAGCAACTTTTAGTTTCGGGGGAGATAGCGTTTGAAAATATGAAGACAAACAGACAAACGAACATATAGCTTTTTACATATCAGATATTAACAAGAAGAAGACGAAAAGAAGGAGAAGAAAAAGTAGAAATAGAAGCAGAAAAAAGAAAAAGAACATGTTGAGTACAGAGCTGAATTACACGGACTTGACGATGGTAGTGTTCCTTCTCCGGCAACACCAGATGATATTCGATAAAGTCAAATATCAAGATAAACACATACTCGTAAAATAATGTTTTTTTATTCATTTTTGAGAATCTATAAAAGTGGTAATTGCTTAATCGATCATATGAAATTGAAAAATAAACATTAAATGTAGAAAAAAATAATGGTGCGACTTGGAATTGAACTCGGAATGCTAGTCACCAATCATCAATCAAACACTGAGTAATAAAGCACTGATCCTGTCAGTGACTTAGCTGTTATTTGGTTTTACTTGTTTATGGCTAGCAACATTTTTCGCTATTTAACTGTTTCAAGCATGATACTTTTACAAAGATTCTACGTACCTGACCTAACTTGTTCTTGAAGCAGGGCCTTCCAGTTAAACTGACTTACTAAAAGGCACGTAATAATAATAATGGATGCAAGACGTATTCTTTGATGTCCTGACGCTCACGAAAACACATTTCTTTAATCAAAATTGATTATAATTTATAACAACTTTTCTATTTGTTTCTCTGGAACAATAGCATGCATAAACTTTAAAATAGTAACAAAGTGTAATATCTGTTTCAATGCTACACTTAGTTTATTGCAAGTCATTTCAAATTCTTTCCAGACTGAAGCAATTTCAATCTTTGTTTCAATCAAAAGTTCCTCTTCTGATGGAGCTCGATTTTCCCCAGCTTAAAAACGGAATCTGTGTCTAACTTTGCCTTCGTGGGGAGATAAATTATATGACAGGAATAAACGCTGAAACAGCTATTGTAACCGATTCACTATATACAACAGATGAAATACACGTTTCGGTGCATGTGACCTTCGACCTTCTTCAAGTCTTTCGTGTCGAACTTGGAACGGTCGAATTCTGGAGGCTGCTTGGAATTTCGGTCGGAACCCTTTGTTTAATTCATACTCTTGTTCTGTCATCCATTTTTAATGACTTCCTCAAGGAGTTGTGGCATAGCGGATATAATATCAGTTCTAAGTTATAGTTTCCTAGTTGTTGAAGGCTCAATCATGAGTGCCTCTTGAAGGATTTCTACGATGATTTCGCACAGAATAGAGTAAAAATTGCAAACTACTGATGGTTTCTACCCAGTCATGGCTTCCAGAACCAGAATATGCCAGCCAGTTAGATTAAATAAAATATTCCGTTCGAAATTTCGTGCAGATTCCTGAGAATAGGTTTTAACTCTAAAAATTTGTACTAGAATTGTCCACATTAACCAGTGGTGAATGCATAATATGCTTGGTAAAATTTAGTTATAGATTACCTTCTTCTGGAGATTGAAGTGTTGATCCCCAATCCAGGAGACACTCAAAATAAGATAACGAATTATTAGAACTTTACCCACGGATTGAGAGCACGCGAACTCCGTTGATTAAATAAAGGGCTCAGTTAAAAATCCATGTAGTTTTGTGAATTCGACAAACTAATTCCAGAGTTAGATAGACGGAGGTTACATCGGCCGAAACGTTGTGTGAGTAACACTCAAGATGGGAACAGTAGTCCGAATAATCCACATCTTAATAAATATCAATACAGTAGAACCCCGGAATACAGTGGTCTATGGGTACAGATTTTTCAATAATGTGGAATACCCGACCCCTGGTTACGGTATTTGCCCTACCGTATGGTGTTATTTATAATGTTATTTGATTATGTACATGTGTACCATATATGGTACCGTATTTTGTAACTAAATTTATTTAAAAATTTGAGAAACATGAGATAGAACACAAGGTGCTTTTGCAATTATAAGGACATTTTAAACTCATACGTTTACAATTTGTTTGAGTGCATGATTTGATCCAAATCACTCGATAGAAAGATTTGAATGCACAATAGCTGATTCCTTACTCTTACGACGGTATGCATTACACCAAGCACGCACCCTAACCAGATCATTTAAACGGTACAAGTACTAATTCTAATCCACGAACACAGCAATCGGCGCAGGGGAGTAATCTATGTATTAATACACTATTACCTATCATGTTCGTACATAGGTTATCACCTCCTGCACATTTAAAATAAATTCGTTCGATCAGTGAAGATGCTGATGAGTGACTGACCGATGTTGCGACATTCTCCATTTAAAATAAATTGTTCCAAAATCACATTATGACGTTCTACGGATTAAAACAGTAGAATTTTTAATGCATATATATTTTTTAAATGCCAGACGAGTTGAAAATTTTTAGGTCTTTTTACGATAAAACAGAGAATATTTATTCCTTAAATTTTATATAAATAAATAGGAAACATATTCGTTTTAACCCTTTCAATAATATTTACCGAACATTGACAATTATTTTAAAAGGTCTTTTTAGTATTAACTCTAGCACATATTTATTATATTAAAGGTATGTTATATTTAATAATAAATTAAAGATATTTATGTATGGAATTTCCAGGGATTTTCTAGTTACCTATTATTATAAGCTGAGTTTGTTAACGTTTTTTTTGCTCCGGCTTTATTCAGATATATTTTCATTACACAAAATATAACAGAACCCGGATGAGCGCCTAGTGGCAGCAGCAGCAGTAGCAGTAGCAGCAGCTGTAGGCAAATGACCGAGTCCTGTGCGAGGAAGAAGGAAAGAAAAAGATAACAAAAAGAAAAACTTGACCGAGATAGGACGAAGAGAGACGTGTTACATACGTGGGCCGAGAGAAACAGGAAAATACGCATCCTGAACATGACCGGATAAAAACAGAGTACCACGTCTTCGCCAAGGCAGAGTCTTGTTAAGGACATTGGAGTACAAAAAGACTTTAGAAAAAGAGGCAACGCGTTATGCTGAAAGAACCCATAAATAGATGAGTGTTGTTTTAACTGACAAAAGTAGTCATGTTCTTGTCTTGGTTTCCTTGCGACGGTGTTTACATTTTAAGTCGTCTGTAACGTTACAAAAAATAGGTGTTAGATATTCTTCGGATTTAGGATTAAGTTATGTATGAACATTTGTTAAAAATGTTCTAACTAAGAGTAATCAACAATTAACACACCAAATGATTAATGTCCTAATTACTTCCTATGTATCGCGTTCACCATCTTTCACTGTATCTTGTTCGGCTCTTACTATTATTTTTATACGTCGTCTGTAATTCTCGTTTTCCTGTATTTCTGTCTCTATCTGTCTATGTTTTTTTCTGTTTATCAACAGTCGAATACAATAAAAGAATTAATTAAAAATAGCACTATTGGTAATAACATTAGTTAAGCTATAGATGGAGAGGAAAAAGAGAAAAAACATACAGATGTAACAGAACGCCGATCCGTGTATGACACTGTATGCAAATGACTGAGCTGTGTGCAAGATGATGTCACGGTTAGAAAGAATGAAATAGGCGATTAAAAAGAAGAACGTCTGCGCAGACCGGGGATGACGTCAGTAAAGACAGAGATGGACGCGTTTTGCATGGTGGTCCAGGGCGGTAGTAAAAGATCTGTAAATAAATATCGGTTGTTTCAATAAGAAAAAAAGGAATCGAGTTATTCCCTTCTTGTGTTCCTTGCGACGGAGACTACAACGTGGTGGATGCCTGCACATTAAGCACTTAATGCGTGTTTACATGTTAAAACCCGTGTAAAACGTGTGTAAGGTTACAGAAAAATAGAGAGAGGGAGGGAAACAAAGGGAGAAGACGGTTATGAAAAAAGAGGACGTATATTATGCTTTTTTATTTTGTTTTTAGATATCAACTGGCTTTGTAACTTCACTTTATCTCAATGCAAGCAAATTAATCTGAGCTAAATGAGTTACCCCTAAGTCAGCCATTTTAGTCTTTTAATTTTTTAAGAAGTTTAAAATGTATATATCTATAAATGTGAAAATGTCTGTGTGTGTGTCTGTCTGTGTTTGTACATTCCCCATACAAAATAAGTCTGTCAATTTTCGGTCTACAGACTCGAGATTTGACATAACTAGTATTGAGATCGGGACATCTTTTTAATCGGATTTCGGCCAGAAATTTTGCTGTTAAAGGGTCAAAGTTCAACGATTTGACCTTTGAGAACTCTACCGAACTTCTCCGCCAATTTTGAGACTAAACACTTGAGATTTTAGATATAGGTTACTTGGAAATGGATACAATTTTTTCATTTGATTGGAGCCCAAAACAATAAATGTTAAAGGTTCATAATCGGGGACAACGTTTAAAAAAATTGACATCTGCAGTCTCTACCAAATTAGCAACTTTTTGGTCTAAACACTTAAAATTTTACTTAAAGTGGCAAGCATTTTAATCAGTTTTTGTCCGAAGAGTTGGCTTGCAAGGGGTCAAAGTAAAAAAGATTTAACCTTTGTTATCTCTAGCAAACTATTGAGCCAATTTTTGGTCTAAATACATGAAAATTTACATAACGGGTATTCAGACATGCAGCAAAATTTGTAATCAGTTTTTGGGCGAAAATTTGGCTGCCAAGAAGTCAGAGTTGCGGACTCCGCCAATTTTGGGACTAAACACTTGAAATTTTAGATGTAGGTTACTTGGACATGAGTCAAACATTTTAATTTGATTTGAGCCCAAAACAATAAATGTTAAGCGGTCATAATTGGGGTAAAAGTTTTTTTTTTTAAATTGATCTCTGCGACCTCTAGCAACTTTTCTCTATGGTAGTTAAGGACGTCTATTATATAGAAAGGCATTGAAGTACATATGCAGACGTTTTAATATATACATATGCACATAAAGTTATGAACAGCGCATAGGGCCCGAGAAAGCCGGCTTAGCTGCTAGTATAGTAAGAAAGAAATCTATAAACCCAGGGGAAGACACATTTCTCCAATTCAGGGCAAAGCGAAATAAAAAGGAGCGTATGTGAAAGCAAAATAAGTTGAAGAGATTTGAAAAAAAACGCACGTAAAAACTCAACTTAAAACAACCAGAAATGTTGTCTTTGATACTAAAGAAACTATGTTTTGTAATTTCGATTCTTCGATTTCCTGATTTCAAAAACTTTGGTTATTTGGTGCAAAGCACTCGTGTATTTTAGAATTTTCATCGATAAACTAAAACCGTCCAACTGACTGGACCGTCACACAGCCCAGCTTCACTACGTTAAGTGTTTGAGACACTGCTTCACCCCATCCTGTTAAGAAATTCAATCAATATATTAATTTATTTAATCAACGATAAATCAGGAAATTATCAATGGAATATCCGGCGTTTGTATGTGTACACACACACACACACACACACACACACACACACACACACACACACACACACATATATATATATATATATATATATATATATATATATATATATTGGCTTGGGAGAGATGCTAGTCTAGCGGCACTGATGAGTTGTGATACAACGAAACAGGACTTATGTCGAGGACTATAAATATATTTTAAGCCTCCTCTTTGGGTAGAGCACTGTCGTAAATAATCTCACCCGCTACTTAATTGGCTGAAAATGCGAAGCTCGTTGTTTGTTTGTTTACAGGCGAACAGACGATTTGAGCACTGTTAAAAGTGGTGGCGGGTGTCTATTTAAATAGACATTCCGACGAGTTATTTATGGGCGTCGATTCCATGGTCGAGTGGGAGAACTGCCGACTGTTCAATCCTTGGCTTGGGAGAGATGCTAGTCTAGGGGCACTGATGAGTTGTTATACAACGAAACAGGACTGTATATCGATGACTACAAATATATATATATATATATATATTTATATATATATATATATATATATATATATATATATATATATATATATATATATATATATACGCACTCAGGAATTTGCACGAAATTTCGGACGGAATAATGAGGTAAAAGTTCTAAGTAATTCGCAATTCTATTTCGGGTGTCGCCTCCACTGGGGATTTAACTTTCAACCTCCCAACGGGTGTGAGTTTACACTCAAATTTGACCTATTTTATACGCTGCGCCGCGTGTTGTGCAAATAATACTGAAGATGAAAAAAGTAGTCAGAAGAATCCAAATGATGCAAATACTCATACTTCTATCAAATATTACCTTCCTTCGAATGTTTACGCATAGATACTTTTTATATTGAAATATTACAAACGTTCAAATATTCATATCTATAATAATTATTTATAAATTTAATACTTACCGACGACTACAATTAATGTTTGTACTAAATCAAAATAATTATATGGGGTATAGAGGCGGGGCCTGATTTTTTTGGTTCATGTTTTTGCGGACAACGCTCGAGCAGGAGTCTCGCTAGCAGGATGTAATTTCTTTCCATATTTATATTCTTACTATTGTTGGGACGATTAATCGGAATTGGGAATCAGAAAAAAAAAACGATAGATTTAGACGTATCGGAATCGGAAAAATTGGTGTCTATTTTCCGATGCCATAATGATTATTTTGATTGTCTTTTTATATTTGATTTTGTTTTAATCAAAATTTTTCATTGCTGGTAATAATAATAAAATAATAAATATTTATTGATTTTAAAATACCAGTAAAGCTAAAATCGATAAATCATCCTCTACAAGTGTAATTTTACGTTTACGAAAATATCTACATATTTAACATGTATTTTTTACGGAAATCGGGGAAAAAATCAACTCTATTGTTAAATATTTAGAGATTTCTAAAGAATCGGAATCGGTAATTTTATCGGAATCGGGAAAACAATTGAAATTGTCTCATCACTAATTCTTACACAAACAATTTTGATGTAATAACACACACAAAACATGTTCAGATAATAATATATCTTATGCAAATACAGAGAGTTGTCCGTCTGTCCACACTAAACAAATTGCGAAATTTATCTCATTTCGAAATGTAAGAAACATTTACAACTTTTAGAAATGAGAAAATAGTCAATAATAAATTTCCATCACATCAAACATGCTATTACCGCAAGTCTTAAATTTGAGACGTTCAGCCTGCGATTCTACCAACTAAGTTATTTAAACGTTCTTGTAAACAGAGGTTAAAAATTACCTTAACAAATCATCACAGCTTTTATGTTACGTCATAAATTTGATTTACATCAGGTTTAAAGACATGGATTCAAACATAAGCGATAATACACGAACTTAAATACCTACTAGACACTGGGGATAACCTGAATGGCCACTAGACACTATTCTCGAGTCTTTAAGGTATCTCTGTACAGAAGTTTGTCAGGGCAACATGGAACGAGGATACTTTCACTGAAAGTAAACCCAGATGAAATATTAAAAAGACAACAACGTTATTTGCAGAACAAATAAGATCTCGGTATAGCAAACCTACACTGGTAGTTAAGGAAGTCTAATATATAGAAAGGCATTATGAGAAATCGCGTATCTTCTCCAAGTGATGTTACCCTAAGTAAAATCACGAAGCTAGATACTCCACAAGACTAGATAAAATCTTGTCCTAGAATTTAGTAAGAACAAGAAACCACAAGAAAGTTACACTCTAATCTATTTGAATGGTCAATTGGAGAGAAGAACAATTATGTTCCCAACTTATTTTGCTACTCAGTGTTTGAGAGGTAAACGGGGAATTTAATGAAATATTCGAATATCTGTGTATCTCATGTAGAGATTAAGTATTAACCCCAGGAAAGGGACACCGTGATTTCTGTGAACTTCGACCGAAGTAAAATTTAAACACGAAAGATAAACGAAAAATAAATAAATGGAATGGTAAATATTATCAATAGTGCAGAAAATTATATTAATAGTCCAAAACCATTTATTTTATTTTAAGTAAGCATTGTATGTCAGGGTAATATGATCTTCATCCTCGTGAAAATAGTACCTGCTCGTAATAAATCAGTAATCTATAAATTAATACGATAGCGTGTGTGTTATTTATTTTGTGTCACTCTTACATCCGAGTGACTGTCGTTTAATTATTATGGACTTCCATTTCTTGTAATAAATAATTTTACCAAAACTTCTCTCCAAGTTTTGGTTTCGGTCTCGATTATAGCTGCTGGCACTCCAGTAATTTATTTTTTATAAATAATTTTACCAAGAATTCTTCATAAGTTTTGGTTACGGTTTCGATTATAGCTGAAGCAATTCAAGTTATATATATATATATATATATATATATATATATATATATATATATATATATATATATATATATATATATTTCATAAGTTTTGGTTTCGATTTCGATTCAAGCTGATGCACCCATATAATCATATGAATATAATTTTTTTTTATTTTGGAAATCGCAACCGTATAATATATAAAAATCGATAGAACATTAACTCTATAATAATATGCACGAAATCTGCAAGAAATAAAATATAATATTTAAGCGTACTTAAGGCCCGGGCTACGCCGGGCGTCCCTGCTATTTTAGATAAATACCTTTACTGTTTTAACAAAATGGATACAATAATATCAGGTCGTCTCCATTTATGCTGAACATCTACAGAATGTCAACATCAATATATTACATATGAATGAGTCCCCTACGTAATTTTCACAGGTCCAATTAGTAAACAATTAATAAAACTTAACGATGTCTTTAAGACCGTATCCTGATTTTATTGTAACAGTTGAATTTTTTTACATTCACATACTGTAATACGTTGGTTGTAAATTACATGCTAAGTTTTGAGACAGTAAAAAGAAAACGAATACGTTTTATTTACATGATGTTGGATACGGATGATTTGACAAAAACAGTGCAATTGTTTAATTGTTGAATATATTTTTAAATGTAACTATTGGCTTGTTAAAGAGATGTCTTTTTGCTGTACTTATCAATAGCTAGATGCGGCTGTTAAAACAAGTCGAAGATTAGACGCAATGTACTGAAAAGTCATTCGTCGTAATTTCATGCAACAGCATTTATTTTAGTTACATTGGGATTACTACTTCTCACTAATTAACATTGTACTTTTGAAGTTATTATTATAACAATATAAAAAAGATAAAAATTTACATTATAACATATATATATATATATATATATATATATATATATATATATATATATATATATATATATATATATATATATATATGATTGTTGAGCTGGATTAAATCCGACGATATGAAATAAAATGGAAGTGGAAGGACCTGAATACTCAACGTTTCGCCCGATTTATGCGGGCTTCTTCAATGACCATCCCTCTTGAAGAAGCCCGCATAAATCGGGCGAAACGTTAAGTATTCAGGTCGTTCCACCTCCATTTTATTTCATATATATATATATATATATATATATATATATATATATATATATATATATATATCACAAAGTTTAAAAGTTTTTTTAATATAGATCCACAGAATATTGTGATAAGTGTTTCAGTGTGAACAGGTATGGTATGATAAATTATGGGGTTTATCTATTTTATTTTTACTTTCCTCATATTTTGCTTTGGTTTTGATACCCCAAATTCGAAGTATCTCTTTACAACCCTTCCTGTTCATAACCTATCATACTTTCATAAATCAGAGTCCATTTTCTGTAGGCTGTTTTTGAACCCAGTCAACGACGGGTACTTTTGCTAGTATATATATATATATATATATATATATATATATATATATATATATATATATATATATATATATATACACATACATATGCCTGAAGAAGACTGATGAAACTCATTCGCAAGTATTTGCAAAAAAACAACCAAAAGAATAAACTTAATCGCATAGATTCGACCGAGAAATGAAAACATTTCGAAAACTTACAAAATTACAAAATTACAAAAAAAAGAAGCTTATTAAGCAAAAAAAAAAATACTCCTTGCTATTAAATATTACTTGTCTGAATGAAAACATGCCGCCTAAATACACAATCTATATATCTATAAAAATGTAATCGTCTGTGTGTGTGTGTGTGTGTGTGTGTGTGTGTGTCTCTGTGTGTACATTTCCTTACTAGATAACTGTCAATTTTCAGTCTTAGAGACTCAAGCTTTGACATAAGGGGCATTGAAATTTGGGAAAATCTTTTTAATTGGTTTCGGCTAGAAATTTGACTGTCAAGGGATCAAAGTTCAACGTTTTGACCTTTAAAAATTTCACCGCCAATTTTAGATCTAAACACTTGAAATTTTAGATGTTGGTTACTTGGAAATCGTCAACATTTTTAATTTCGTTTTAGCCCAAAATCATAAATGTCAAAGGGGTCTAAATTGGGGCCAAAATTTAAAAAAAAATGACCTCTGGGGTTTATACCTTATTACTCAGAAAATATTTGGTCTAAACATTTGAAATTTTACAATGAGTATCTTTAGACATAAGGCAAGCTTTTTTATCCGTTTTGGCCGTACATTTTGGTGGCAAACGATTTTACCATATCGGTTTCTAACAAACTATTCAGCCAATTATGGGTCTAAACATTTGAAATTTTACATAAAGGGCATTCATACATGCAGCAAGCTTTTTAATCCGTTTTTGAGCGAAAATTTGGCTATCAAGAGATTAAAGTTTAAAGAGTTGACTTTTGCAGACTCTACCAAACTGCTCCGCCAATTTTGGGTCTAAACACTTGAAATTTTATAGGTAGGTCATCTGGAAATGAGTCAAACCTTTTAATATATACACATATTTGCACATAAAGTTATGAGCAGTGGATAGGGTCCGAACATATATATATATATATATATATATATATATATATATATATATATATATATATATATATATATAGTCTTTGAAGTTTTTAACATTTGAAACTATACAAAAAATTATTTTTAATCATTCGTTAAAAAAAAAACAAAAAAAACATCTAGTCAGTAAGTCATTTAATCACCTGCAATCTCTGCATCAACTCTCAAATTTACTATAATACCAATTTTTTTTTATTTTTCAAGGGATCATCAGTTGTTTACCATGAAACACTATATATATATATATATGTGTGTGTGTGTGTGTGTGTGTGTGTGTGTGTGTGTGTGTCTACTTATATTCACCCTAAACAAGACATATAGCAAATTGGTCATAAGGTGCTACTATGTTGCACCGAGACATTATGTGTGGAACAAAGCAGCGACGCGAGATATGTGTTTACATTACATTTAAACTAATCCATGTTAGTAAAGTCAGGAAAGAACGAGACCAAGACCGAATTTCAAATTCTCGCAGTTCGAGTGAAGAAATTAATAGATTAAAATTTTTTCCGGTATCTTGGGATCTCTACGATGGAGGGATGGGATTTTGCTGATTGTCTGCATAGTCGGAAGTATTTATACCAAAGGGAGCACAAGTGACGCTAGGTCGTCAGAACGCATTCCAGTAAAATACTTGTAAAACAGTAACAGAGGTGTAATATTGTGGCGATGGGACAGGGGTTGAATTTGTTAGGGTGTGACCTGATAATTGGAAACTCCGTATAAGAGTGGAAGTCTACTGTCAAAATTACGATCATATTATTAAAACGGGTTATTTTTACTTGAATCAGTAATACTGCATATTATTTGGTAAATAATGTGCATATAGTAGACAATAAAACCTTAAATAAATGCATTTGTATTAATTGGGAGTATTCGGACAATTGTTCCCCATCTTCAATTCAGTGATGTAAATTTCAAGACGGAAATGCGATCGTTCCAGATTTTGTTTGCGATTGGTGTTTTTTTCAACCGGCTGTTGTAGATTCAATCTCGCACGACCTAATGTTCTACCCGTCTTGCGATCCTTTGTGTCTTTTTGAAATTGCTTAGTACTTACAACGTTAAGCCTGGTAGAACCAGCTAAACATCGCTGCTTTTGTGTAGAAACATGAGGTGGGCGTTCTTTTTTGCCAGATTCTGGTATAAATATGTTCCAGTCATTTCTATTTTTATTAGTTCATGTCCTTACTGATTCGATGCTATGTTTCTGAATTTTGCAAAAGAGATTTGATAATTTTAATCATCTCAAAATAAGAAAAGTAGTCCAAAAAAAATCAAAATTATCAATCGTTATCTAAAAAATTCAGAAACACATCTATTTAGATGATTTGTAAAATATAATTTTTTAACGGTCTATAATACATTCACTTTTAGTGTTACTCTTGTAATCTTATCGTCCTGTTTTCCTTTTGCAATAGTGTTGTCAATATAAACGATATTTAAAAAGCAAAAAAAAAATAGTTATCAATATATTCTTAAAATATAATGTTTATTAATTTTAATGAAAAGAATCAGATTTTTTAATTACAATACACTCATAACAAAATTACATAACGAAAATTATACATCAGAAATAATACTTATATATTAATCAATTGTTTTTGTTTGTGTCTATATAAAAATCGTCTTAATCGGTGAAGGTAAAATAATTAAAAAAAAAGTTTTAAAAACAAACACATAAATTTATAAAGGAAGTAGAAAAATCAAAATAGACTTGTTTTTCCAATTACTCTATATATTCGATGAAGATACACTCTGTAAAATTTTACTAAGAAACGTCCGTTTTACTACACATTTAAATAATTTTATATATATATATATACATATATATATATACATATATATATATGTATATACATACATATGTATACACACATATATATATATTTCCATAACTTTATATATACATATATATATATATATACATGTTTCCATAACTTTATTATATGCATATATATATATATATATATATATATATATATATATATATGTATGTGTGTGTGTGTGTGTGTGTGTGTGTGTGTGTGTGTGTGTGTGCGAGCGCAAGCGCGTGAGTTGGGTGGGGAGTATCGAAAGATAGAGATTCTGAGAAAAATCAGTAGCATGACTTATATGTCATGAGATGATGAAGGTCGGAACATGAACGATTTTCCTTTCGATTTGCTAAACCTTGTGACTTTTGTCATATACCTGCTGACTAAGGGATGTGTATATATGTCAATTACTGATCAGTAAAGAGCATTTCTTTATTCTATGTGTTTTTGAGAAAGTTTTTGTGGCTATCACACTTCTCGAATACCTTTTTTGTTAGCTTTTCTTGCGAATTAGTTTAGAATCTATTTGTTGCTTCGCCGCTGACAGAGACGGGGTCGCGATTAAGCAATATTTCGCAACTTTTTGCATCTAGCAATACCCTGACTTTCCAACTAGCCTATGACGTCAGAAAAATTGTCGACATTTTACGAAGTATTTGTTACTTCTCTGTTCACCTGTAATGTTGTTTTCGAATCATGGTGGAAGGACAACAATTAAATCGAAAGGTAGCATTAGTCTCTCGGCACGTGGAGTAACTTGAAAGCTTAACTACACATTTTTTTTGCAGATAGCATTTCAGTTTTAAAAAAAAAATATTTTGCTTTTCAATTTTAGAATCGTTGACTTGGAGGAAGACAATTCAAGAAGTTCTTACGAAAATTTAAATTTTGTAAACAAAAAGTTGATTTTTCAAAAATATGAAAAATGTTACTGACTTTCCAATAATTACCGTTTAAAACTTTATAATTATTAATGATTATTTTTAAGTTTAATAAAAAAAAAAATGTCTGTCATACATTTTCAGATAATTATTTCCGCGGCACTAAATCAATGCAGACGATACGATTTCTTGTGTTTCCCTGTTGATTGCGATTCTGTGCAGTTCTATGAGGTTCACCTTCTCAAATTTTGCCTTTTCTCTTTGAGAAGGACTTAGTTTATTGCTAATCGATTGCGAAACCGACAGGAATGCCCAGGTATATTTTTTGCAGGCCAGAGCACAGTTCCTCTCATCTGTCTGTTCATGGTCACTTTCCGACGAAAGTACCATATTTTTTCATCGGTATTGTTTTTCACAGACGATCAGTTCTAGAAAAAAGGATCTGCTCATTCGTTAGTAATTTGCGTTTGGTTTTAGACCAGATGTGTTCTTCCGTCAGAACGTCGAGGACTTCAAAACAGTGTCCTCTCTGTCCTTTCTGCGCTTCTCTGCGGCAACTTTTCGGTTACTTTATCATAGGCCAGATAAAGAGTAGGATAGACAGCTGCAGATGGAGGTTGTCACTAGGTCAATGTTTGCCGTAAATGCCAAACAGGAGGAGGGCACATAATGAAACTTATTGGACCATCTACCGTAGAAATCACGATAGAGCAAGGATAGACTTGCAAGTCTTTTCTGTGAGAAAGATGAAGTAAGGATGTGAAAAGATCCTCGCCAACTAGCTTTCAAAGACGATTAAGTACTCTATCAAGAAAAGTTTAGTCTTAGCAGCTCCTCCTTGAAAGTGGCAACGATACTCCATCTTGGTATGTAATTATCTCTTGTTTGGCGATAGCACTACGTCAGGAGTGAGATAATTTCTGTGGCTCTAGAATAATCCAACCTTTTACAGCGATTTCTGCAAGGGATCTGATGTGGGTTTTCTGTTTCAGGCTAGGGGTAAGGTCAGTCCCAAAAGATTATCAAACCTTAAGATGAGAGTTGATCCCTACATCTTAAATAGCAATATAATTTTAAACTAAAAATTGAGATATGTTTGTTGAAAAGATAAATTGGGATACTGGAGACGTATACGTACGCAAGATTTTGTTTTTCTTGGGAAAGAAACAGATTTCTGAATCGCAATGCCTTAAAACAATTCTACATTGCTGTGTATTTGTAACTTCTTTTTAATTCACCAACAATATATTTTGTTAATTCACCATAAAACGATTCTTAAACACTTTCTTAATTAATGTATGTACTTTCATAAAAGAGCCTTAATGATAACACGTTTTGAATTGAAGGAAATGTCTTTTAATTTAACTTCTGAATTATAGATTAATTGCATCGAATCCTCAATTTATGTCCAACCAGTCAGTGCAATTTTCTTCTTTTAACTCGATTTCGCTATAAAAGCAAGTGGTTTTGTTACTGTTAAAAACTGCATCCACATGACGTTTCTGAGATTTTGAGATGATGATTGAATTTTGTTGCATTATTTGGATTTTTCTGACTACTATTCTCACCTTGTTATGTTCACAAGTTTTTAGTCGATATAACCTCCGACTTTCTTAAGGTGTCAAACGCGGGAATCTTTTTGTCGGGAATCTACGCGAAATTTCAAACGGAAGCCTTAATTTCAAACTGAATCCTTTATTTAATCAAATTATGTAACGTGTTCTCGTTCTATCATGACTGGATAAAAGTCTTAAGTAATTTACTATTGTATTGTGGGAGTTATCAACAGTGATGATTGGACCGTTTTTGGTCTATTATTTACTAGCCTGGGTGCCTGGCGTTACCCAGGTGTTTGTAGGTGTGTGTTGAGCAAAAAAAAAAAGTTGTAGTAGGCAGGCTTGAACCATTGACGACACGAAGGCGGAAAAGAAAGTGGAGGTGAGTAAGTGTGTTTGTTAAGGAAAACAAAAAGAAAATAAAGGGAAATTGTAAACGCTAAAAAAAACAAAAAAAAAAACAAAACGTAGTAATAGGCAGACAGGCTCGAACCCGTACCACGAAGTTCTTCCGTACCAGCGTTCTTCCAATTTCTGGATTTTTAATCACGTAAAAACGCACTTTATCTCCTGTTAATGGATTGATTGTTGCTATTTCTTCTGATAACTTGTCTAACAATTCTAAATGTCGACTGAACTAAAGAAATAAATTGTAAGATTGTCAACCTCATGAACTTTGAAATATAAACTTTTATTATTCATTCATTATATATATATGTGTGTGTGTGTGTGTGATTGTGTGTGTGTGCGTGCGCGCGCGTGTGTAATTTATTTTAGATCCATGTATATACACTTATGGGTATAAAGACCTGATATTTTCATTGCAAATTTTGCTTTCGTATAAGCTGTATCGTCTGAAGAGTTCTCTAATTCCTGGTACCTAGCTTACCGAAGCATGCCCATAACTATAGTAATATATTACCGCTAATGTAAAAGCGAATAAAGAGTATATATATATATATATATATATATATATATATATATATATATATATATATATATATATATATATACTTATTTTTAGAAAAATAAATCCCATACAGTGCTCTATTCTTAGGGAAAAAACCTTTCTCGAAATAAGAGCGATATATTTTTTGTATAATATATACAGGAATTTACATTTATATCGGTAATCGGTACCGACGGTTTCAAGCCCGGTAGTTGAGGACTGCCCTTAATGTCCGCCTCAGGCTCTCTTCAGCCGACTCTCATCCCGACCGATATAAATGTAAATTCCTGTATATATTATACCAAAAATATATTGCTCTTATTTCGAGAAAGGTTTTTCCCTAATAATAGAGCACTGTATGGGATTTCTTTTTCTACAAAAAAGTACAAGTATAATAGCCCCCACCAGGTACTTGCGGTGTATACCAATAACCCAGTGGTCGAGCACTATCGAAAAGGAAGAACACAAAACAGGAATTAAAACCGCCGGAACTTCTTTGCAAAAACACCAGAGATGGTGAAATACACGTTAAACTACTCGATAAAAAACATACCAACACCAAGCAACCAGCTCTATACAAAAATTCTGCTTATTATTAAGAGATGGTGAAATACACGTTAAACTACTCGATAAAAAACATACCAACACCAAGCAACCAGCTCTATACAAAAATTCTGCTTATTATTAAGAGATGAGAGTCGGCTGAAGAGAGCCTGAGGCGGACATTATGAGCAGTCCTTAACTACCGGGCTTGAAACCGTCGGTACCGACTACCGATATAAATGTAAATTCCTGTATATATTATACAATATTTATATATATGTATATATATATATATATATATATATATATATATATATATATATATATATATTAGTAGGAAGACCCGACGTTGCCCGTGATTAGATAAGGATCACGGAATATTTCACACTTAAAATACTTGTATTTTCAGCATAATCAGTGAAATCGTCAATTTTTCAATCAAATCGATTGTTTGTTGGAGGTAAGGACCCATCGCGAGTGCACCGAAAGAAAGATTAGCATTCCTACCCGCAGTGGTTTAGCCAACACTACATTGTAGTCTACCATTCACTGCCGAGAACTTTGATTTTATAAAATTAAAGTTTAAATGGAAATATCAGATTTCATGGTTGGGTTTTCCGCTAAACAGAAACATTCAATTCCAACGTTCCCCTGCCTTCTCAAATAACATACTGTTGATCTTATACGCCGAGCCATTCTCCTTCTACGGTGATAAAACTTCTAAAATAGACTTGTGATGTTTGGTTGTTTATAAAGGCGTTAACTTTATTCAAAATCAGACAATTCTGTGCTTAATCGGATTTTTTAATTATGGAGTTTCTTATACATATCGCAAGATTTCCATAGAAAACCTATTAAAGTGCATTCTAATATACGTAAGGAATGATTTTTGAACGAACTCACACACAAAATGTTATTCTATAAAAGTATCTACATTTATATTTATCCCTCTCTCTCTCTCTCTCTCTCTCTCTCTCTCTCTCTCTATATATATATATATATATATATATATATATATATATATATATATAGAGAGAGAGAGAGAGAGAGAGAGAGAGGGGGGAGAGACATATATAGAGAGAGATAGAAAATTTAGATTAAGTATATACTATATACGTGCAAAATAAATGGCCGCTTCTATAAAATGTGTGAACATTTTGCCCTTCCCTTCGCTTAAAAATTCGATACTAGTGCAGAGAGTGATCCGGACGTAAATAATAACGTTATTATTTAAAAAGCTATTCTTAACATGGGAAGGGGAGGGTGCTTTGTACCTATTCTATACTTTAACCTTACAATTGAATAAAAAAAAACATATCATAAAACTTTAATTAAACTTGGAAATACGATTATTTCCAATACCGCGGATCACTCTCTGCACTAGCACCAAAAATTCGCAATAATTCAGAAAATCAATCAATGTTCATGAAATTTTTAGTATTCGTTAATCAATACTCACAGAATATAATGAAAACATTTTTTAATTAAAAAATATTAGTGAAAATAATAACGTTATAGATTTAAGTTTTAAGACATAAAAAGCGCATGGATTTATGTTTGTTTTTGTTATGAAAATAAAGCATTCTAGATAAAAAAAATACCTCAAAACATTAAAAAAGAGCCACTAAAGTCCGTGTAATTGGGCTCGATATAACACAAAAAAATTAATTTCTTAGACTAACGATATTATCATTGAATTAAGCATTGCTTATATTTAATATTTTCATCACAAATATTAAATAATTGCAAAATATATTTCATGTGATTTTTAAGATACCGTTTTCTGGGGAAATTTTAAATGAAAGTTTATAATATTTTTCTGATACGCATCAGTGTAATAATTTTGTCATAATCTTAAAAAAAAAAAATATAAAACAATGCCATAAAGTGAGATCTCAGGTCCCCGAGAAAAAAATAAGGTTAAAAATGGTATAATTTCTACGCACGGTTAATTAAAAAGTATGGGTGGACAGAACAGCGTGAAAATAAAAGTAAGTTTATAACATTCATTAGTAAATAATTATTTTCTTGCAAATTTGAATTCTACTTAGCATTAATTAAACACTCTTTTAGTATATATTTTAATGAATTATAAAATTTAAGATTAAATCGTGTAATGTAATTTCTAAAATTGATTTTAAAATAATATTTTACAAACGTTTTGTTTCAACATGAAAGGAAAACATTGATAAACAAACGTCAGAAATCATTAGAGAGAACCCTTGAATAAATATCTTAACCAATATATGAAACTTTTTTTAGAGATAGCTAAATAATTCTTACTTGTGTATATTCAAATATATTTATTTCAATAAGCATTTCCTGTTTTATTACAACAAAATTAAAAAATAAAAAAACAACAAAATTGTCATATTTCCCTGATCCATATTTTTCCGAAAATCAACGGGATTTGAGTTTACAAATTATTGCCGACATTTTTCTTTCCCGCCTTTTGGGAATAATTATTATTATTTCTTTTTTAAACGTATGTACATTTTCTTTAACTCGGGATTAAAATTCAAACACATTTTTGTATTTTTTTTTTTTCAATATTTATACTGCATACATTTTTACACGTAAAATACATTAGACGTTTAATAAAAACAAAAATTATCACCCTCTTTAAGGAACCAAGTACTTTTCAACCATTTTTGCTCATACCTAATATATATATATATATATATATATATATATATATATATATTTATAACCCTTATATATATATATATTTATAACCATTATATATATATATATATATATATAACCCTTATCCCTGAGTGGCTTCCGGGCCTTGATAAGTGGTGACCTCTTGTAAATATATATATATTTTTTTAATATTCCATTTAATATCATTAGCATAGCATTAATATTTAATAATTATTTCATCTCATTCTTTTCACTCATAATCCCTCGATATTTTTATTTTTAATAACATATTGCAGAACTTGACCAGAACTTCTGTAAACTTTCTCTAAAATTTATTAAAAACCCAACTTTTGAAAAAGCAACATCATTTGAGGTATCATCTCTAGTAGCTTATGACTAGTTTACTGAAACATAATCATAAATGTGTAGCTATACCGGAACGTTTATATACAACCAAATAAAATGTATTTCATGGTCAAAATACTGTTAACTTGCAATCATAAAAAAAAAAATTATATACGTGTGTGTGTGTGTGTGTGTGTGTGTTTGTGTGCGTGTGTATGTGTGTGTGGGCGCGCGCGTGTGTGTGTGTGTGTGTGTGTGTGTGTCGTTACTAATGATTCCAAAAGTCAGAAGATGTACGTAATTTAAACGCATAGTAATTTATTTTATCCATAGGAATATGAACTTGAAATTCCATTTACTTTTCTTTATACGTTTGTGTTCATCGACATCAGAAAAATAAACCTCACTTTCTGAGGGCAACTGGAACCGTCCCCCGGCTGAGCCGGGGTAGACATTGCGTAGCACCATCCCGCTACTGCCACGACTCGGCCGAGGGCCTTGCTTAGCAAAAGAACTTGCACAGTAACGTGTAAATTAAATACACTAAGACTTTCAAAAGCGACTCGCTGCTTTTTTTTTTTTTTTTACTACATTTTGCGTAAGAGTACAACAAATAAAACCAAGCAGTTTTTCAGAGAGCTGGTATTACTATTTCTTCCGGAAACAACCACATTGACGTAAGTAGCGTGAGAGCATATATTTTCCCTTCATATATAATAAACTATGTTACTGTTGTGTGTTGTATATATATATATATATATATATATATATATATATATATATATATATATATATATATGTGTGTGTGTGTGTGTGTGTGTGTGTTAATATATATATGAAATATAAATGCATGCATATCTATCTATCTATCTATCTATATATATATATATATATATATATATATATATATATAAGTATCTATACGTACGTATGTATATATATACGGATATATGTTCATACATATGTATATACATATTAATGTATTTTTGTATGTTTATATATGCATTTGTTTATATGTATGTGTGTGTATGTATATGTGTACCTATGTATGGATATGTAAATATATATATGTATATAATATAAAGTTAATATATTTTTCGATGTAGAGTAACCAATGAAGTTTAACGAGGTATATACAAGAGCGCTCAATACCGAAGTATTGCAAGATATACTTTCTATTTGTTTTTAAACAAGAATGGATATGTCGCGACACATTCATGAACATGTTTCTGTCAACTAGTTACTAGCAACTAGAAAACATTTCAGGCGATATAGCTTATACGAAAACAAAGTTTGCAAAGTTCTCTATGCAGATCTATGCATATATATGTATATGTAGATATTAATGTGTCTATCTCTACTATTATATAAAAGTAACTTTGTGTGTGTGAGGTCTTTCCTCATAAGTTCCGAAACGGCTGAGCTTATTACTTTCACATTTTACACAAATGTAATATATATGTCTAGATATGTTTTGTATGGAAATTCATCTGATAAGTGTCGAAAATCGAAAAATATGATCCTAAACATAGACTTTCTTTAGTATACATAAAAAAAGAATCATTTTTACAAGAGAACATTCTACGTTACGCCGATCAAGGGAGATAAGAAAATCTCATTAAATCATTGCTACCGAAAAAGAAAAATTGCTATTTAGAGATAGAGGATTCGACTACAGATCAAATGGTCCGCTTTTCAAGCCCGAGTATATCTCAAGTCTTATTTTATTTATTTCTTATCAATGAGTTTAATTTACGATAACAGAAGAGGCACCATTTAGAATCGTCGAAAATCATCTCTTCATTTGCATATTTTAAAAGTAAAGATTAATCAGAAGTTGCCTTTCCAGGGTATATAGGGTTAAACCCAAATATCAGCTGCACACACCACAGATAAAATTTGATGAACGACATTATTATTATAAAATTTTATTAAAAATGTTATATACTAACTTGTTCACCCGACAAGTCTGCATGAAATAAAATATGTTTAAGCGTATTTTACGACTGGGCAACGCCCAGCGTCTTGCAAGTCTATGTACGTACACACACACACACACACACACACACACACACACACACACACACACACACACACGCACAGACATATGTATGTACATATATATATGTATATATATGTATATATATACATATATACATATATATATATATATATATATATATATATATATATATATATATATATATATAAACGCAAGGTTATATGATGCAATATGCTGTATCTCTTAACTTAACCAAATCAAAGCGCACAGCAGACGAGAAGTAGAAAGATTATGGAGTGATAGAATTAGGTATCTGTAAGTCTGGGTAGGAGGCGACTACTTAATTGACCAATCAGAAAAAGCTGCAATTGATTCTTTCCAGTTTGCTTACTGTTCATCTAATTAATATTCATAAGTGTTTATTCATACAGCTGCCGTGAATCGATACACATACATGCACGCATATACAGGCACCCTCTCGCATGCTCTTTTTTTACACACACACGGACACAGACACGTCTTCTCTCTCTCTCTCTCTCTTTCTCTCTCTCACACACTCTCTCTCTCTCTCTATATATATATGTGTGTGTGTGTATATATATGTATGTTCATACATATGTATATACATATATATATACACACACACACACACACACACACACACACACACACACACACATATATATATATATATATATATATATGTGTGTGTGTGTGTTCTTGTCCTTAACATATATGTTATATCCCGTTCTTTTTCGGATTTACATGTTTTTATCGCTCTCTTTTTGTCTGAGATTAAAAATGTGTATAGCTATATAACTAAATTTAATTAATTTTTTTTTTAATTTAAACTTTTATTATTTATACATATTTACTCTCTCTCTCTTCCTATTTTCCCCCTCTCTTTCTACCTCTCTCTGTCTACACACTCGCGCACACACAAACACACACACAAATATATGTATATACAAATATATATATATATATACAAATAAATAAATATATATATATATATATATATATATATATATATATATATATATATATATATATATATGTATATATACGCAGTCGTTCTAAAAGTAAAGCTTCTTATTTTATTCAACTTAACATGTATGACCGAATAAGTCGGAAGTGTTACAATTAAAATGAGCGGCGTTTTTATCTTTAGAACTTTTTTCTTAAATAACAACCACCAGTCCCAATGCACTTTTGCCAGCAATGAAAGATGTCTGCTCCTGAGCGTCCAGGACGCATAGTGCCATATGGGATCGTTTAAGTCACCTATTTTTCTGTAATGCTATTTCTTACACTCTTCCTATGCTAACACTTAAAGCACGTGTTGTTAGTATTAATTAAATTACGGTATTGTGTATTTTAATTAAATTTAATTACCTTAATGTATATTTAATGGATATTGTTCTAGTCAGTTGTATTTTTATATATCTTATATTATTGTATATTTTGTTCATATATATATATATATATATATATATATATATATATATATATATTGAGAGAGAGTGAGGAAGAGAATGTGAGCGATAGATAGATGTATAGATGGATAGATATTATTTGTATGCATGTGCGTATTTGTGGGTTCCTTTCTCATAGGTTTTGAAACGGCTGAGCCCATCTTTTTCAAATTTCACACAAAAATAATTTATATGTCTGGCAGTGTTCTTAGATATGTATGATACAACCACCAGTTCCAATCCTCTTTTGCAATACAGCATAATCACGTTTGGTACACCGGTTCCCGTCAGATCACCGAAGTTAAGCAACAATGGGCCTGGCCAGTATAAGATGGGTGACCATTTGGCACTTCCAGGTGTTGTATGTGTTTTTCGCTTATCTCGCCATTGTTTCCGGTTATCCTGGACTTCTCCTTGCCACTGGACTAAAGCAGTGCCGATTCAGGAGAGGTGTGGTTGAGAATTGCGCAACCCTTGCCCTACATTTACACGCGCAGCTGCCTTACACGGGCATCGTTTGTCTTTCGAGACTGAACGGAGGCATCGGTACAGATATTCAGCCGATAAGTATCGAAAATCGAAATACAACTGATCCCCAAAATAGTCTTTCTTTTGTATGAATAAATAAGAAAGATCTTTGCAAGGGAATATTTTACGTTACATCGGTCAAGGGAGATACTAGAAGAGCATCAAATCATTTCTTCTTAAAAAAACAAACAGATTTATTGCCATCTGCAAACATAACCCAGTGATAGAGCATTCGGCTGCAGATCAAATGATCGTCTGTTCAACCCCGGATGTACCTCACCATTTTATATTATTTTTTTTTTCATATTAATGTGTTCAATTCATGATAAAAGAAAAGGAACCATTTAAAATCGCCGCAAACCATTTCTTTGTTTACATATTTCCAATCTAAATATTAACCAGAAATGAGTTTTCTAGGGCATTCATCATCAAGACCAAATATCAGCTGTCGTGATATTGTAAACAAACACAGACGAAATTTGATAAACGATATTTTCACGGATATATATATATATATATATATATATATATATATATATATATATATATATAGCCAGTAGAGTTTAGTTTCCTATAAGTAAATCCAATGAAACAACATGTGTCTACCAAAATAGTGCTCAATGAGTGAACAGAGCAGGTATATTAATTTTATTTATACAAACGACGGTAATTCTTGGCCTGAAGACGTAATCCCCCAACGTGGGTGATTACAGAAACATGTATGCACATATGTAGCCATTAATGTTTGTATAAATAAAATTTATATATATATATATATATATATATATATGTGTGTGTGTGTGTGTGCGTGTGTGTGTGTGTGTGTGTGTGTGTGTGTGTGTGTGTGGAAGGGGTATGCGGCATAACAACGTTGAAACACGGGTTCTCGCTAGATTACCGAAGTTAACCAATGATTAGCCTGGTCAGCACCACATGGCTATCTATTTGAGAATGCTAGGCGCCGTATGTAGTGCGTCACGACATAGAAATTTTCAAATTAGTATCTGGGGGCGCGGTTTAACAAACTGGGGGAGATGCAACTTTAGTCTTCGTTAAGACATCCATCTAGAAGGAACACTCTCATATAAAACTTACGGTCTGCTTTCTGCTTTATGGATTGGCAGCCATTGCACAAACTAAGATTTGCAGTTGCACCGAAAAATGTTCTTGGTTATGCACAAGCGTTCACCACTGTGAACACATCATCTATGTGGATTTTCGAACATCTTATTGTGTCGGACCTCATACGTCGAAATCGACGGGAGTGAAATTGTTTGCGTGTGTGTGTGTGTGTGTGTGTGTGTGTGTGTGTGTGTGTGTGTGTGTGTGTGCGCGCGCGTGTGTGTGTGTGTGTGCGTGCGTGCGTGCGTGTGTGTGTGTGTGTGCGTGTGTGTGTGTGTGTACACTTCCCTACCAAATTACTCTCTCAAGTTTCAATCTACGGACTCGAGATTTGAAATAAGGAGTTTTGAGATTTGGAAAAATCTTTTAAATCCGTTTTTGGCCAGAAATTTAGCTGTCAATAAGTCAAAGTTCAACGATTTGACTTTTGAAAACTCTACTAAACTCCTCTGCCAATTATGGGTCTAAACACTTGAAGTTTTCGATGTAGGTTACTTGTACAAAGCTCAATTTTTAAATTTGATTTGAGCCCAAAACAGTAAGTGTTAAGGGGTCTAAATTGAGGTCAATTTAAAAAAAGAAATGCCCTCTGCGGTCTCTACCAAATTACTCAGCAAATCTTTAGTCTAAACATTTGAAATTTTTCATAAAGGGCATTCAGATACGTAGCAAGCTTTTTAATCAGATTTTGGGCAAATATTTGGCAGCCAAGAGGTAAAGTAAAAAGAGTTGTCTTTTAAATACTTTACCAATTTACCAAATTTCTCCGCCAATTTTAGGCTTCGCAAACACGAAACACTTGAAATTTTAGATGTAGTTTACCTGAACATAAGTCAAAGCGAATTTAACACACACACACACACACACACACACGCACGCACACACACATACATATATATATGTGCACACATACATATATATATGTGTATATATATATGCACATAAAGTTACGAACAGTAAATCGAGCCCGATCAAAGCCGTACTGAACTTCTAGTATATATATATATATATATATATATATATATATATATATATATATATATATATATATATATATAAATGGATATTTAATGTTTATAAACATTGTGAAAATGTTTACGTTTAAAATGTGACATCTTAAATGTAACAATCTTTTATAATTTTGAATGTCTTCAGCAGAGGTACAAGTTATTTCATTTCTTCTGATTATAGTAATATATTTTCAGTCTCTTGTTAGTGGAAATCCATGTGATCTTATTCCTAACATATTGGTCCACAAGGATCGTTCGTTTTACTGGTACTACAATCGTCTTCCTGGATCTTGAACATTTAATTTACGAGTCAAAAAATAGGACGTGTTACTTCAGGAAAAATCTTCGCGTATGACTAAAAGTATATAATCTTCCTTATAATAATGATGTTTTATGATCATAAGTTAGGATATTTTATGAGATAAGACTTGTGATATCCTGATATATTGCAGGTAGCAAATCGGGTAGATCAGATTACGTAGACCTGCTCGACTCCACCCGTGGCAATCATATGTAAACTGATATAGATAAATGGTAAAAAACGAGAGAGGAAGAACGAAAGAAAGAGTTAGAAAGAGAGAGAAGAGAGAGAGAGAGAGAGAGAGAGAGAGAGAGAGAGAGAGAGAAAGAAAATGTAAGTCTATATGTAAGCAAAAGGGTGGATGGTTTCAAGAATGTGGCATGCAACTACAAACAGATGGAAGGCACATTATAGATTAAAAAACGTAAACGATTAAATCTAGCTCGGATACTAAAATATAGAACTTGATATACATACTCTAGCAGGCCGCCAGGCGTAACCGCTTGTAAGATATGCTTAAATATAATATTTTAATTAGTACAGATTATGTATTTATTATTATAGAGACGGTTCGCCATCGATTATTATATTAAACCTGGTATATATAAGTGATATCATATATATATATATATATATATATATATATATATATATATATATATATATATATATATATATACATGTGATATTACTTATATATATATACATATATATATATATATATATATATATATATATATATATATATATATATATATATATATGACTACTTCATTTAATCACATAAATTAATATACGAAAGTATAATTTTATGCGTAAACTTTAATGGTCAATACGTTGGTAGAACCAAGTAGTAAGTTATAAAAAATATATGGCAATATATATATATATATATATATATATATATATATATATATGTGTGTATATATGTATATATATATACACACACACACACATATATATATATTAAATGTGAAATAAGGAATAAACGTATTTATAATTTATTCATTATCAGAACAAAAGGATAAGTTAAGAGGGAAATTAAGAAAAAAACTCTTTAGACCCTGGCATTTTAAAGCTAAGTTCTTCTTATCAGAAATCGAAAAAAAAAAGACAGTATTAAAATGGCTTAATGACATTTAGACCTTATATAAGAACTAAGGAAAAGGATATAAGAGTAAATCCGAAATCGGTTTTTATCTGTTTCGTCTATTTTGACACCACGCCCGTGGTCTTGTTTTTTCCCCGTTTTTAATTAATTTTTATTTAATCGTAATTTTTGGACACGGCTACTTTTGATAAATAACCCTCGATACCGTGAATCTTCCTCTTTTTCTCTCTTTCTATTTTCCCTTATATTCTTACTTCTTGCCAATTATTTTTATTTTCTCCTCTTCTTCGTCTTTACTTCTCCTCCTCCTTTTTTAATTTTTAATTAAAAAAAATTCTCCGTTAATCTTTTTTATTATTTTAATCAACATTTAAATTTGAAAGCTGGGTTATTTTTTATCGCCCGTTTCCAATTCTACTTATATATATATCTACATTTATGATTTTTCTATCTCCCATTCCATTCTCTTTTTTTGTTCTATTGTTTTCAAAATTTCTCTTGAATTTCAAATTGCATTTTCTAAAAATTTTCTCTCATACAGAATTTAAATTTTATTTTATTTTTTTGTTGGATGTACTCAACATTCGTCCTTGATTACGGATTTTCCTCTTGGATTTTATTTGAGAAGAACGTGACCTTGCCGTTTTGAATTATTTTACTGATCCGCCTTTCTTTGAAGTGGCGTGATATATGCCACATTGTCCGATACACCAGATTGTATATCCCAATATTAATCTTTACCTTAACGGGATTGAACTCACACATTTTTAAAATTCCACTAATTAACTTCACGTGTTGAGAATTTCGTTCCTGGATTTTGTATTCTAACTATTTCGTTATCTATATATCTATAAAAAGTGAAATTGTCTGTGTGTGTGCGTGTGTGTGTGTCTCTTTGTGTGTACATTTCACTAGCAAACTACTCTGTCAATTTTCAGTCTACAGACTGATATTAAGGATTATTTGATATTAAGGATTATTGAGGTTTAGGAAAATCTTTTAATTCAGTTTTTGGCCAGAAATTTAGCTGTCAAGGGGTCAAAGTTCAAGGATTTGACCTTTGAAAACTCTACTATACTCCTCCGTCAATTTTGGGTCTAAATACTTGAAATTT